>NC_090914.1:0-15000 GCF_040956055.1 Brachionichthys hirsutus
CAGCCCCCCGCTCTCTCTGCATCCGACACACACACACACACACACTGAGCTAACAGCCCCACCGCTCTCTCTGCATCCGACACACACACACACACACACTGAGCTAACAGCCCCATCGCTCTCTGCATCCGACACACACACTGAGCTAACAGCCCCATCGCTCTCTGCATCCGACACACACACACGCTGAGCTAACAGCCCCACCGCTCTCTCTGCATCCGACACACACACACTGAGCTAACAGCCCCACCGCTCTCTGCATCCGACACACACACACACGCTGAGCTAACAGCCCCACCGCTCTCTGCATCCGACACACACACACACTGAGCTAACAGCCCCACCGCTCTCTCTGCATCCGACACACACACACACGCTGAGCTAACAGCCCCACCGCTCTCTCTGCATCCGACACACACACACACACACACTGAGCTAACAGCCCCACCGCTCTCTCTGCATCCGACACACACACGCTGAGCTAACAGGCCCACCGCTCTCTCTGCATCCGACACACACACACACACACTGAGCTAACAGCCCCACCGCTCTCTCTGCATCCGACACACACACGCTGAGCTAACAGGCCTTCCTCTGCATCACTTCTTCTCAAATATTTATCAGGTGAGGGGGAACATGTTCTCGCCGTCTGTCTTTCTGTGCACACACACACACACACACACACACACACACACACCCACCTCTGCAGTGGGGACGGATGCTGGGGGCGCTCTCTCTCCGTCAGGGGACACATCAAAAATGCATTGCTGCTAAAGCTCTGGAGCCCCAACGAGGTTCGACGCACACACGACTCAAGCCCAATCTGAAGCCGACGACATGAGCGCTGCCCTTTGACCTTCCAGCTGGTTCACCGGGTCTGGCGCCACCAGTACAGCTCAGAACTGATCTCAGTTCAGTGAATCAGTTCTGGACTGCTCCTGCTGATGTGACCCAACTCGATCGGCTGGCCTTTTAGAGATGTCCCGCTGAGACCTTGGAGACGGAACCTCCTGGGAGGAGGGGTCCGCTGCAGGTCCAGGTCCAGGTCCAGTAACACAGTGATCAGTGGGTCTGTTAAAATGCCCCCCCCAGAGAAGGTCTCCCAGTGGAACCGGTTAGTGCATCAGCCAGCTCCTCCTTACTTTCCTGCCCCACATACGGATCTTCATCCAGAACCAAACCGTCCGGCCTTCAGAGCAGGAACGCTTCGTTCCGTCAGGCTCCGGACGTCCCGCTACCTCGTTTAGCTCGCTGCTAATGAGGAATAATGAGGCGGGTCCGGATTGAATTGATTATTCCAGCCTCCCTCAGGCTGATAATCAATCAGATCCTGGTTATGTTTGATCCCTTGATAAGCTGATCGGGGCGTGAGCAAAGAGCAATGTCCGGTCACGTTGATTGAAAAACAAAGCAGAAGATGCCGATTGGCTGCTAATTAAAAGTCTAGTGGACCTGAAGCCAATCAGAGCGCAGCCTCAGGTCACCTGACTAACTTTGTTCATTTTTATGATGACTGTGTTTTGTCATTTTTCTCGATATCGATGAAGCGTATGTTGTTTAGAAAATGATTAATGTATTGATTTTCATTTCAAACGAAAGTGAACCAAGAAAACAAAGCTATTGATTGGAAATGTGGATCTTTAATAAGAGGGTATAAAAGAAAGGAGGGAGAGAAGATTTAAATGATGGAAGCAGCCGCCCCCCGGTGAGAATTATTCGTTATTAGTTTCCCTCTCCTTCTGGACTGATGAGAGCTTCGTTCTTCTGGGCCTCCTCAGCGAGGAGAGATTACTCCTCGATGGTGCCCGCCTCCTTTTAATATTTCCTCTTTGAGGTCAGGTGTAGAAAACATAGATCCCTACGCCGGTGTGAAGCGTCTCCTCTCATCGGTGATTCCTGAAGGGACTGCGGGGGGGGGGGGGGGGGGGGGGGGCGTGTTCTGTTGACGTCCATCGTCTCCGTTGCACCAGAAGAACCTGCGTGAATAAAGGAGGAGGTGGTCCCGGCATATCTATCGTTTTTGTGAAGTGGTGAATTTCGTTGGGGTTAGGCTGTGCAGATGAGGAACAAAAGGAACAGACGGATCCCTAGCATTGCTGCTAGCGATGCTAATCTGGAAGCTAACGGGTTCTGGATCAGGATGTCTGGTTCCAGTCGTGATGCTTTTATATGGATCAGAGAAATAATTATAAGGTGGATGGAGGGGGGGGGGGGGATGAGGAGTGTCTCCAGGAGCAGGTTGAGTCCAGACTGGTGGTGCTGCATACGCTGCCTTTGATCAGACACACTTCAAACGCCCCCTCCAGTGTGTGTGTGTGTGTGTGTGGTGTGTGTGCTTGTTCTGATCACTCCCTCCATGCTTTTCTCACCTCTGGACCCCTGTCCCCCGTTCCGGACCCCGTCCCCCGTTCCGGACCCCGTCCCCCGTTCTGGACCCCGTCCCCCGTTCTGGACCCCCGTCCCCCGTTCTGGACCCCGTCCCCCGTTCTGGACCCTGTCCCCCCGTTCCGGACCCTGTCCCCCGTTCCGGACCCCGTCCCCCGTTCCGGACCCCGTCCCCCGTTCCGGACCCTGTCCCCCGTTCCGGACCCTGTCCCCCGTTCCGGACCCCGTCCCCCGTTCCGGACCCCGTCCCCCGTTCCGGACCCCGTCCCCCGTTCTGGACCCCGTCCCCCGTTCCGAACCCCGTCCCCCGTTCTGGACCCTGTCCCCCATGGGGGTTTGCTGTCTGACCCTTAACTGCCTGCGGCCCCATGAGCGGCTCAGACTCAGGAATGAGGAAGGTTTGACTCTCGGCAGAGCGTCTTCCTCGCCGCCGTGGCTCGTCCGGATGATTTGTACCAGGGAGGTGTCTAATGGCTACCAGGTGACCCAGATCAAATCCTTCCTCGTAGCTCGTGCTTGCTGGGTTGGCGCCCTTAGGCCACGCCTATGGGTGGATCTTAAAGATGACGGGGAGGAGCAAACTTACCGTTAGTCTTTCATTGACGAGTGCCGCTGCGAGTTCCTGCTTTATTGAACATTCATCCTCTCACGTCGGCCCGTCACATGAGCTCCAGTGTTTAGACGCACAGACGTGGAAATGATTCCAAAGTGAAAGCATGAATTAGTGAGCGTGCAGGGAGCCCCCTGCAGAAAGCTTCATCCATTCATCATGAAGCCTCTGCATCCTGATCCTCTCTGCGATGGATAAACGACGAGAGGCAACAAAGAGGGGTTTGTCCGTGTTAAACTTTATTTAAATGCTCTGATGAAGCTGATTATTAGTAGAACACAGCGACTCCTTCCTCTTCCTCGATCCAGTCAGTCTGCCCCCCTCCATCGTTCTTTCCAGCCTTCTCTCTCCCTCGCTCCAGCTTCCCGTCCATTAAACAGAATCTCTCCAGTTTGGCACACGAGGAAACTCAAACCCGTTGTTGTTGCTGTTGCTGTTGTTGTTGCTGTTGTTGTTGTTGTTGCTGTTGTTGTTGTTGTTGTTGCTGTTGTTGTTGTTGCTGTTGTTGTTGCTGTTGCTGTTGTTGTTGCTGTTGTTGTTGCTGTTGCTGTTGCTGTTGTTGTTGTTGTTGCTGTTGTTGTTGTTGTTGTTGCTGTTGTTGTTGTTGCTGTTGTTGTTGCTGTTGCTGTTGTTGTTGTTGCTGTTGTTGTTGCTGTTGCTGTTGCTGTTGTTGTTGTTGTTGCTGTTGTTGTTGTTGCTGTTGTTGTTGTTGTTGTTGTTGTTGCTGTTATTGTTGTTGTTGCTGTTGTTGTTGTTGTTGTTGTTTCGTCCTCGGAATCTTTCCGGGAACGGAAAGACGAGACGTTTCCTCTTTGTCACGTTTTTTGACGTTTGGGGAAGTTTGGGTTTTGTGTGTGACAGGAAGTAGATGATGGGAGCCGGAAAGGACTGGATCAGGACTTCTGATGCTTCCGCAGGAGGCCTTCTGATTGGCCGGTTTGTTTGTCTTTACACTTAAAAAAGCTTGATGAGGAAGAGGAAACATCGTCCCAGATTCCAGACCCACATCCAGGAACCTCCTGGCGAGTCTAGATGTGAATCTCCTAAAATGGCTCCCATCTTTGTGAAGGAGCAGCAGCTCCCGAGTCCTCTAGTCTGAGTCGGCCCCCCTACAGAGGAGGACCAGTCCAGTCTCTGGAGGGTCCTGCAGCGGCTCCCATCTTTGTGAAGGAGCAGCAGCTCCCGAGTCCTCTAGTCTGAGTCGGCCCCCCCTACAGAGGAGGACCAGTCCAGTCTCTGGAGGGTCTGCAGCAGCTCCCGAGTCCTCTAGTCTGAGTCGGCCCCCCTACAGAGGAGGACCAGTCCAGTCTCTGGAGGGTCTGCAGCGGCTCCCATCTTTGTGAAGGAGCAGCAGCTCCCGAGTCCTCTAGTCTGAGTCGGCCCCCCCTACAGAGGAGGACCAGTCCAGTCTGGAGGGTCTGCAGCGGCTCCCATCTTTGTGAAGGAGCAGCAGCTCCCGAGTCCTCTAGTCTGAGTCGGCCCCCCCTACAGAGGAGGACCAGTCCAGTCTGGAGGGTCTGTGGATCCAGAATGGGAGACTTTAAATACTGGTCATCGACCAGCTGCTTCCTCTGAATGAGCTTCTGTTTATGAGACCCCATCAGTGATCCAGCCCCCCCCCCCTTGTCCTCTGCCTCCCATTAGCTTCTGACTGTCCCAATGCTCTCTCACCCATCAGAGGGGGGAGGACTGATTCTCACCTTCCCTCTCCTCCCCCCACTGTTACATGTACTCCCTCCTTCCCTCCCTCCTGTACTTATCTTGTTTCCTCTGCAGATCTCCTTCCCTTCCTCTCTTATTCCTGCTCTGCATGTCCTTTACTCTCTCTCTCTCTCTCTCTCTCTCTCTCTCTCTCCGGCGCTGGATCTGAGGACATTTTCTCTGTTTTTATATCTTCTGATTTGTGTCTTTGAGTCACTCCGAAGGTTTTTCAGGTCAACATTTACAATCTCAACTCTTTACTGGATTAGGCAAAGCATAAACCCTAAAATACACATTTCCTTGAATCGCCATCACCAAATAACAGGTTGGACTCAGGTTGGTCTCAGGTTGGACTCAGGTTGGTCTCAGGTTGGACTCAGGTTGGACTCAGGTTGGTCTCAGGTTGGACTCAGGTTGGTCTCAGGTTGGACTCAGGTTGGACTCAGGTTGGTCTCAGGTTGGACTCAGGTTGGACTCAGGTTGGTCTCAGGTTGGACTCTGGTTGGTCTCAGGTTGGTCTCAGGTTGGACTCAGGTTGGACTCAGGTTGGTCTCAGGTTGGACTCAGGTTGGTCTCAGGTTGGTCTCAGGTTGGTCTCAGGTTGGTCTCAGGTTGGACTCAGGTTGGTCTCAGGTTGGACTCAGGTTGGACTCTGGTTGGTCTCAGGTTGGTCTCCGGTTGGTCTCAGGTTGGACTCTGGTTGGTCTCAGGTTGGACTCAGGTTGGTCTCAGGTTGGACTCAGGTTGGACTCAGGTTGGACTCAGGTTGGACTCAGGTTGGTCTCAGGTTGGACTCAGGTTGGACTCAGGTTGGACTCAGGTTGGTCTCAGGTTGGTCTCAGGTTGGACTCAGGTTGGTCTCAGGTTGGACTCAGGTTGGACTCAGGTTGGACTCAGGTTGGACTCAGGTTGGTCTGTTGCTGTCGGTTCTGCAGAAACTATAAAAAATGCATCGTCTGCTATTTATGGAGATGAATTTTACTGTTATACAAGACCAGAGTGTGTGTGTGTGTGTGTGTGTGTGTGTGTGTGTGTGTGTGTGTGTGTGTGTGTGTGCGTGCGTGCGGCGTGCGTGCGTGCGTGCGTGCGTGCGTGCGTGCGTGCGTGCGTGCGTGCGTGCGTGCGTGCGTGCGTGCGTGCGTGCGTGCGTGCGTGCGTGCGTGCGTGCGTGCGTGCGTGCGTGCGTGCGTGCGTGCGTGCGTGCGTGCGTGCGTGCGTGCGTGCGTGCGTGCGTGCGTGCGTGCGTGCGTGCGTGCGTGCGTGCGTGCGTGCGTGCGTGCGTGCGTGCGTGCGTGCGGGCGTGCGTGCGTGCGTGCGTGCGTGCGTGCGTGCGTGCGTGCGTGCGGTGCGTGCGTGCGTGCGTGCGTGCGTGCGTGCGTGCGTGCGTGCGTGCGGCGTGCGTGCGTGCGTGCGTGCGTGCGTGCGTGCGTGCGTGCGTGTGTGACGAGCATTTGACTGCTAAAGACCTGAAAAGCCATAAGTCAATACTGCTAATGAGTCTTGGAGCGATAGAAAACCTCTCACCCCTTTCTCTTCTCCTCTTTTCTCCGTTTGGAGCGATAGAAAACCTCTCACCCCTTTCTCTTCTCCTCTTCTCTCCCCCCTTCCCTCCGTTTGGAGCGATAGAAAACCTCTCACCCCTTTCTCTTCTCCTCTTTTACCCCCCCCCCCCTCCGTTTGGAGCGATAGAAACCTCTCACCCCTTTCTCTTCTCCTCTTTTCTCCGTTTGGAGCGATAGAAAACCTCTCACCCCTTTCCTTTCTCCTCTTTTACCCCCCCCCCCCCCCCCCCCTCCGTGGCACCTGTCTGCTTCTCTCTAGACTCTCCGTCAGGTGGAAGGAATCATCTCCTCTCACGCGCTTTGCTTTGCTCCTTCACGCTGACGTTGAATATTCCGTCTAAACGGCTTTTCCGGCGTCTCGTTCTGCTCCTGCCGACCTGCGAACTCAAATTCGGGCGTCCCGACTCCCGACTCCCGACTCAGACCTGCTGTCTGTTCAGATCTCCAGCATCAGGAGCTCCTGCAGACTCAACGCCTCACATTGAGAGGTCTGCGTTCACCTTCCTCCTCCTCTCTCTGCGCATCAGCAGCTGAGGAAGATCTGGATCTTTAGATCTTTCCATCGATACATCGGGGGTTCAGGTCTGAGAGAGGAAATGAATGAATGAATGTAGGTTAGGGTTCAGGTCTGAGAGAGAAAATGAATGAATGAATGTAGGTTAGGGTTCAGGTCTGAGAGAGGAAATGAATGAATGAATGTAGGTTAGGGTTCAGGTCTATGAGAGAAAATGAATGAATGTAGGTTAGGGTTCAGGTCTATGAGAGAAAATGAATGAATGAATGTAGGTTAGGGTTCAGGTCTATGAGAGGAAATGAATGAATGAATGTAGGTTAGGGTTCAGGTCTATGAGAGGAAATGAATGAATGAATGTAGGTTAGGGTTCAGGTCTATGAGAGGAAATGAACGAATGAATGTAGGTTAGGGTTCAGGTCTATGAGAGAAAATGAATGAATGAATGTAGGTTAGGGTTCAGGTCTGAGAGAGAAAATGAATGAATGAATGTAGGTTAGGGTTCAGGTCTATGAGAGGAAATGAACAAATGAATGTAGGTTAGGGTTCAGGTCTATGAGAGGAAATGAATGAATGAATGTAGGTTAGGGTTCAGGTCTGAGAGAGAAAATGAATGAATGAATGTAGGTTAGGGTTCAGGTCTATGAGAGGAAATGAACAAATGAATGTAGGTTAGGGTTCAGGTCTATGAGAGGAAATGAATGAATGAATGTAGGTTAGGGTTCAGGTCTGAGAGAAAATGAATGAATGAATGTAGGTTAGGGTTCAGGTCTGAGAGGAAATGAATGAATGAATGTAGGTTAGGGTTCAGGTCTATGAGAGGAAATGAATGAATGAATGTAGGTTAGGGTTCAGGTCTATGAGAGGAAATGAATGAATGAATGTAGGTTAGGGTTCAGGTCTATGAGAGGAAATGAACGAATGAATGTAGGTTAGGGTTCAGGTCTGAGAGAGAAAATGAATGAATGTAGGTTAGGGTTCAGGTCTGAGAGGAAATGAATGAATGAATGTAGGTTAGGGTTCAGGTCTATGAGAGGAAATGAATGAATGAATGTAGGTTAGGGTTCAGGTCTATGAGAGGAAATGAATGAATGAATGTAGGTTAGGGTTCAGGTCTATGAGAGGAAATGAATGAATGAATGTAGGTTAGGGTTCAGGTCTATGAGAGGAAATGAATGAATGAATGTAGGTTAGGGTTCAGGTCTATGAGAGGAAATGAATGAATGAATGTGAAACAGCTGCTGGATGATGGTCTGGAGGGCGGCCTGAGCTGCGTCTGACCAATGGCTGACGAGGCTTGCCGTCGTTCAGAGTTATTAATAACGCACAGACGCTGTATTGATCGGCGACGTGGGCGGGGCTCTGCTATAGATTTACATCTGGTGTGGATTTAGTTTCTGACCTTTGACTGAGGAGGTCTGTCCAACCTGCTGGAGGTGGAAGATGAGGAAAGCTCTCGACCGTAGCGCTTCAGCCAAAGTCGGTTTGAATTCTACGTTTATCAAAGAAGAGCAGAACCGACCGTTCTCCAGAGGAGAACAACTCGAGTCTACGTTTATCAAAGAAGAGCAGAACCGACCGTTCTCCAGAGAACAACTCGAGTCTACGTTTTATCAAAGAAGAGCAGAACCGACCGTTCTCCAGAGGAGAACAACTCGAGTCTACGCTTATCAAAGAAGAGCAGAACCGACCGTTCTCCAGAGGAGAACAACTCGAGTCTACGTTTATCAAAGAAGAGCAGAACCGACCGTTCTCCAGAGGAGGAGAACAACTCGAGTCTACGCTTTATCAAAGAAGAGCAGAACCGACCGTTCTCCAGAGGAGAACAACTCGAGTCTACGTTTTATCAAAGAAGAGCAGAACCGACTGTTCTCCAGAGGAGAACAACTCGAGTCTACGCTTTATCAAAGAGCAGAACCGACCGTTCTCCAGAGGAGGAGAACAATTCGAGTCTACGCTTTATCAAAGAAGAGCAGAACCGACCGTTCTCCAGAGAACAACTCGAGTCTACGTTTTATCAAAGAAGAGCAGAACCGACCGTTCTCCAGAGAACAACTCGAGTCTACGCTTTATCAAAGAGCAGAACCGACTGTTCTCCAGAGGAGAACAACTCGAGTCTACGTTTATCAAAGAAGAGCAGAACCGACCGTTCTCCAGAGGAGAACAACTCGAGTCTACGCTTTATCAAAGAAGAGCAGAACCGACCGTTCTCCAGAGGAGAACAACTCGAGTCTACGTTTATCAAAGAAGAGCAGAACCGACCGTTCTCCAGAGGAGAACAACTCGAGTCTACGCTTTATCAAAGAAGAGCAGAACCGACCGTTCTCCAGAGGAGGAGAACAACTCGAGTCTACGTTTATCAAAGAAGAGCAGAACCGACCGTTCTCCAGAGGAGAACAACTCGAGTCTACGTTTATCAAAGAAGAGCAGAACCGACCGTTCTCCAGAGGAGAACAACTCGAGTCTACGTTTATCAAAGAAGAGCAGAACCGACCGTTCTCCAGAGGAGGAGAACAACTCGAGTCTACGCTTTATCAAAGAAGAGCAGAACCGACCGTTCTCCAGAGGAGGAGAACAACTCGAGTCTACGCTTTATCAAAGAAGAGCAGAACCGACCGTTCTCCAGAGGAGGAGAACAATTCGAGTCTACGCTTTATCAAAGAAGAGCAGAACCGACCGTTCTCCAGAGAACAACTCGAGTCTACGTTTTATCAAAGAAGAGCAGAACCGACCGTTCTCCAGAGAACAACTCGAGTCTACGCTTTATCAAAGAGCAGAACCGACTGTTCTCCAGAGGAGAACAACTCGAGTCTACGTTTATCAAAGAAGAGCAGAACCGACCGTTCTCCAGAGGAGAACAACTCGAGTCTACGCTTTATCAAAGAAGAGCAGAACCGACCGTTCTCCAGAGGAGAACAACTCGAGTCTACGTTTATCAAAGAAGAGCAGAACCGACCGTTCTCCAGAGGAGAACAACTCGAGTCTACGCTTTATCAAAGAAGAGCAGAACCGACCGTTCTCCAGAGGAGGAGAACAACTCGAGTCTACGTTTATCAAAGAAGAGCAGAACCGACCGTTCTCCAGAGGAGAACAACTCGAGTCTACGTTTATCAAAGAAGAGCAGAACCGACCGTTCTCCAGAGGAGAACAACTCGAGTCTACGTTTATCAAAGAAGAGCAGAACCGACCGTTCTCCAGAGGAGGAGAACAACTCGAGTCTACGCTTTATCAAAGAAGAGCAGAACCGACCGTTCTCCAGAGGAGGAGAACAACTCGAGTCTACGCTTTATCAAAGAAGAGCAGAACCGACCGTTCTCCAGAGGAGGAGAACAACTCGAGTCTACGTTTATCAAAGAAGAGCAGAACCGACCGTTCTCCAGAGGAGAACAACTCGAGTCTACGTTTATCAAAGAAGAGCAGAACCGACCGTTCTCCAGAGGAGAACAACTCGAGTCTACGCTTTATCAAAGAAGAGCAGAACCGACCGTTCTCCAGAGGAGAACAACTCGAGTCTACGCTTTATCAAAGAAGAGCAGAACCGACTGTTCTCCAGAGGAGAACAACTCGAGTCTACGCTTTATCAAAGAAGAGCAGAACCGACCGTTCTCCAGAGGAGAACAACTCGAGTCTACGCTTTATCAAAGAGCAGAACCGACTGTTCTCCAGAGGAGAACAACTCGAGTCTACGTTTATCAAAGAAGAGCAGAACCAACCGTTCTCCAGAGGAGAACAACTCGAGTCTACGTTTATCAAAGAAGAGCAGAACCGACCGTTCTCCAGAGGAGAACAACTCGAGTCTACGCTTTATCAAAGAAGAGCAGAACCGACCGTTCTCCAGAGGAGAACAACTCGAGTCTACGTTTATCAAAGAAGAGCAGAACCGACCGTTCTCCAGAGGAGAACAACTCGAGTCTACGCTTTATCAAAGAGCAGAACCGACTGTTCTCCAGAGGAGAACAACTCGAGTCTACGCTTTATCAAAGAGCAGAACCGACTGTTCTCCAGAGAACAACTCGGGTCTACGCTTTATCAAAGAAGAGCAGAACCGACCGTTCTCCAGAGGAGAACAACTCGAGTCTACGCTTTATCAAAGAGCGTAGACTCGAGCAAACACGAAGCATTTTGTTAGCATGTTAGCATGTTAGCAGCTGGATGGTTCTCGTTGCTCTTCCTGTATATTCTGTCCTGCCGCCCTGCTAAAGGCTGAGGATGATTAAAGGTCACCGGGGTCGAGCTACAGTCGTAGCACGGCGCACCGGTTCTCCTTCGCCGTTCACGCTTCTGTTCTGCTGCTTCCCGAGGAATAACCTTCAAGCTCCTTTTTTCTCAGTTTATAACGGCACGCGTAGTCGGAGTGAGTAAACACGGCCTACAAGTATGGCCGCCCGCAATGCATTGTAGGGAATTGGAAGGACAAATCCCTCTATGCTATAGGCAGCGCTGCTTCTTGCTAAATGGTAAATGGACTGCACTTATATAGCGCTTTACATTCTTGCTCCTCTCTCATTGGCTGTGGTGATATCAGCAGTGACATCATCATCCAGATTTGAACTCCTATTGGGCCGTCCTGCTGGTGTGATTGTCGTCCTTCATCGTCTGTGATTATGTTTGCGTTTGGATTGCTGCTAATGGAGCAGTAATTTGGAGGGAGGAAGAGGAGGAGGGGCCCCTCGGTTTTTGTCTTTGTGTTGAGGAAGATCCCACGGCCGGAGTTCCTTGCTACTTTCACACACACCATCTTCTTCTTTACCCCATGAAGGCACGTGCAGGGGTCCAGGGATCACCCAGAATGCTTTGCCCTGCATTGTTGGGCCGGTCCTTTCAGGACTTTGGAGGCCGGCCGGTGCCAGGAGATGGGTCAGGCCAGCATCCTTCTTTTACCCAGGCCCCTGTCTCCCGGGGCAACTCTCTTTCTCATCCCTGCATGTGAGGACAGATGAAAGAGGAACATGAAAGGAAAAGCAGCCTCGATGACTCGCCGCCAAACCCTCTCCACAACTAATCTGGCTCATCTGACGCTCCGACGGTGACAGTGGGTCGGACTTGGCTGGGAATGTTTGGGATGAGACGCTTTCTGCGAATCACTATGTGTATGTTCAAATTCAATTACAAAACACAATTAGGAAGACTGTCATGTTGAAACGGAAAGGTTCCCTCCCCAAACTGATGCAGAGTGTTGTTTAGAATCTCACGACATGTTTTTGAGAGATCAGCCCAGCGCACCAGGCGTCCACAGACTTTTGGCCACAGTGGGTTGATGTAGATTAAACACAAAGACTTCAGCTCGCTGATCAAAGCCTCATTAAGGAATAAACAGACTGACAGCAGGAGGTGAGCGGACGGAAGGAGCGAGTATTAGGGGAGGACAGAGGGAATGGAGAGGAAGAGCCAGGTCTTCATCAAAGAGGGGAACTTCCATCTTTACAGCCGTCGATTCCCATCCCTTCATCTCTGCCTCTCCATATCTGTCCATCTCGCCCAAACTCCACACACACACACACACACACACACACACGGCGGAGATACCAAACATTGTTTGTCTTTTTCCAAATCCTCAACGGGTTCCAGGTGCAGCATCAAAACAGATTCTTCTCCTCTATCTTCGTCGTTCCTCTTCCTCGTCTTTGTCTGGAAGAAAATACAAACCCACAAACTGAAACTTCTTTTGTCTGCCAATCCTCCTCTTCCTCCACAATGTTCTTCTTCCAGGAGAGTTCAACTCAGACGTAAAGCTGCTGCATTAAAAATATTTCCGAGGGGGGGGGGGGGGGGGGTATTTCTCCCCAGATACCTCCACAAGTGTTTGTTTAGGAGACCTACTTTTTGGCTCGTGTTTCCATGCAGGTTTTTCCCTGATATGAAACATATTTTTTCCAGTATCGCATTGGAAACATTTCCAGGGGATCGGGTTTCTCAATCAAACAGAAAGCCTCCGTTTGATCCTCACCTGACAGGAATGCTAATGCTTTTGGAAACATGTTTCTTCATATTCCCGCTTGGGGATGTTTCTCAGGATGGCCGACTCACTGAATTGAAGTCTTTCCAACGCCCTCGCCCCGAGTGCGTCTCCTCCCCCTCCCTCCCTGCCATTCGACAGTTGGCACGGAGACGGGAGGAGCAGAGGTGGAGGGTGGAGGTAGATGGGGAGAGGAGGGGGGCTCACCGTGTTACCGATCCTTGTCCCCGGGCTCTCAGCGATGTCCGTACCTCAGCCGTCATCGACGGTTTCAGCAGGTTTTGTGGGGTTGTGTGTGATTGTCAGACGTTTCGGTGTGTGTCCGCCAAAGGTCTGTGTGAGTGTGGTTGCGCTCAGTCCCAGCAGTGGGGGCTTGTCTTCAGTGAGCCCCAATCAGCGCCAAAGGTCTGTGAGTGTGGTTGCGCTCAGTCCCAGCAGTGGGGGCTTGTCTTCAGTGAGCCCCAATCAGCGCCAAAGGTCTGTGAGTGTGGTTGCGCTCAGTCCCAGCAGTGGGGGCTTGTCTTCAGTGAGCCCCAATCAGCCCGTATGTCTGCCGTGATCCGTGAATAACTTCACCTGCCAGTCTCAGACGGGGCCGACCTGACGTCTCACGCACACACTCACACGCTAAGGCGTGGCCACTCTTATTTATGCACACAGGTAGCCATGCCTCCTCTGATGCGTGCACTCAAACACCCACACCGGTGCAAGAGACAGACATACATTCTGCTCAGGTAGATGATTGAGGCAGCACCACACACCTGCACACGCTCAAAGCCCAATCGCACACAGATGCGTCTTTGACGTAGGAACAGACACTCCCGTATGCACGCCTCATTTTCTCCAGGTGAGAGGAGACTCAGTTTTTGACATTGGACCCACACGGGCTGCGGTTTAGCAGCTGTAATAAAGCCACATAATAAATAAGGGTAAGGTTAAAAGCCCTGTGTGAGGCTTAGAGTGTGAGGAGACCCCGGTTGAGACGGATCAAAGTCTTACATGGAGATTGCTCTTCTTGGAAAATAAACCCCAACAAATGAACTGCCACGGAGTTTTCTGTGATTCTGACGAGGATAGCATCAATTAGCACATCAAAGAACCGAGAGGGTTTTCTCCGCTATCTTTAGATGCCAGTGGGCGTCTCCACGCCTCCGTCAATAACGCTCAAAGTCATCGAGGAGTTGGAGAATCGTCAGGGAGATGTTAGCAAATGCAGAGGTCAGCCTCACCTTCGTCACAACGGCAGAGATGAAGAGTGAAGAACGGCAGATGGGATGCATGTGTGTCTGAAAGACAGGAAGTTAAAGAGATATAATGATGCCAGTCATGTTAGAACACAGAGGAGGGTCATAAAGCAACAAAGCAACCAAAAATAAATAGTCTCCGATCATTGGATACCAGATTGTAGCTGAGAGCAGGATCAATAATAAATGGTCTCCGATCATTGGATACCAGATTGTAGCTAAGAGCAGTTCACAGATCTATCCTTCGTCTACGACATTTACCTCAGTGGTGTCGCTAACAGTAGCTTAGCTTGTTTCGCTGATGACTTCAGAGCAAAGTGGTTAACCTGGTAGGATGCTGGTTAACCTGGTAGGGTGTACGGTATGTGCAACACTGGTTAACCTAGTAGGGTGTGTGTAGGACACCGGTTAGCCTAGTAGGGGGTGTGTAGGACACTGGTTAACCTAGTAGGGTGTGTGTAGGACACTGGTTAACCTAGTAGGGTGTGTGTAGGACACTGGCTAGCCTAGTAGGGTGTGTGTAGGACACCGGTTAACCTAGTAGGGGGTGTGTAGGACACTGGTTAACCTAGTAGGGTGTGTGTAGGACACTGGTTAACCTAGTAGGGTGTGTGTAGGACACTGGCTAGCCTAGTAGGGTGTGTGTAGGACACCGGTTAACCTAGTAGGGGGTGTGTAGGACACTGGTTAACCTAGTAGGGTGTGTGTAGGACACCGGTTAACCTAGTAGGGGGTGTGTAGGACACTGGTTAGCCTAGTAGGGTGTGTGTAGGACACTGGTTAGCCTAGTAGGGTGTGTGTAGGACACCGGTTAGCCTAGTAGGGTGTGTAGGACACCGGTTAGCCTAGTAGGGTGTGTGTAGGACACTGGTTAGCCTAGTAGGGTGTGTAGGACACTGGTTAACCTAGTAGGGGGGGGTGTAGGACACCGGTTAGCCTAGTAGGGTGTGTGTAGGACACCGGTTAGCCTAGTAGGGTGTGTGTAGGACACTGGTTAACCTAGTAGGGTGTGTGTAGGACACCGGTTAGCC
>NC_090914.1:22500-32500 GCF_040956055.1 Brachionichthys hirsutus
CATTCCTCCAGGAACCATTCAATCTCTTTAAAGCCATTAAGAACCCGACTTTTTGTCTTTTTCCGCGTTGCTTTAAGACCCGTCAAATCTCTTTCATCGCTTCAGCAAGAAGTTGACCAAATTCCACACCAGTAATTAAAAAATAATAATTACTACATACAGTCTGACCTTCCCTTGTCATTATTTCCTGCTGGTTAATTATTAAATATTTAGTTATAATAAAATAATAATAATTAGATATTAAAGAATAATAAAAATCTATTTCATAATAATATTACCTTATTTTACAATTTAATGGCCATATTATATATTTGTCTGTCATTTATCAAAATGGTATTTATTTCAAAATGCTGTTTTTATTTATTTAATATTGAATTTTTTGGGCTTCCACAGAAATGGGAGCAGGAGTAACTGTGACCGCCTCGGGGCAGGTGAGCTGGAATCACCTGTCGCCACTGCTAACTGAGAAGATGCAAGAAGAACGAGTCAGCAAAACACTATTTATAAACCACAGGCTGCTGATTGGATGGTTCACATTTAGCCGAGTTTTCATTGGTTAAAAACACAAAGAGGTGGATCACGTGATCGTTCACGCTCCGCAGCGCTGAAGCGTGTCTCCTACTTAGCGTCCATCCTCTCATCCTCGCCACTCTGCTAATCCACTGTGTGTTTGCTGAAAGGCCCCCCCTCCCCCCAAACTGCCTTTAAAGTCTTAAGATGTTTTCTTGGGGTGGCTCCGGGGTGCGTTAGGGTGTGTGTTCCTCTGTGAGAGGAGGATGAAGGGGGTGCGAGGCTTTAGGCTTGAGAAGGAGAAACAGCAGCGCTAGCACTGCGTAATTAATCAACATCAAAAGACGGCATTAAAAATGGATAAAACCCGGAGCTACGTTTGGCTAAAGTGAATTATTCAGGCTGGGCCCACATCGAGATGCCCCCGTTTACCCAGGATCCCGGTCCAGAATGTGCCACCGCTGACCCTGAGCTCCAAATGAAGGCTCCTGTCCTCTGAGTTAATTACGTTTTAATATTTACACTAGCGCTGCGATCACGGTAACTAGGTCAGCGATCTATCGGTGTTTGCAGCTAGCTGCAGCTAGCGTTAGCCTCCCACGTCACTGACAGCATTTATTAACTTTTGTTACCCACGAATAACGTCAAATCAAACCTCCGTCGATGAACTCTTTACGTTTAATCGGCTAATTAGCTCCCGACTTCGGGCTAATCGGTGGGATGTTTGTGTTACTCTGCAGAGTTATTGATCGTTAGACCATAGTGTAAACTATAAAGATATATTTAGTAAGTTCTATTAACACTTTTGTCAGTAAACTGTCACCTTCCGGGGGGGCGTGATAGAACTGTTGAAAAATTATGCTCAGAATTAGGTGTGCCAAAATGACTCTATTGCGCCCCCTAGGGCATATAATTTCAACTAGAACTACAATGTTTGGTAAGCCTGTGTGCCACAAAGCGCCTTTTGCTGCCATGAATTAAACCCAGCATCAGGTCGGCCATTTTGAATGCAGCATCGTTGCAACTTAAATCTATATCCAGTCCAGTTTGCAGCAGTAGGTATTCTGTAGCGCCACATGGTGGACGGGATGACACATGTAGGCGACCACGAACGAGGCTGCGGCCGTCACACAGGTCTGAAAAACGAAAACAACATTTTTAGTCGTTACAAGCTGCAGGACGCATGAATGCAGAACAGACTGGAGTAAAGAGTGCGTGTGCGTGTGTGCGTGCGTGTGTGTGTGTGCGTGCGTGTGCGTGTGTGTTGAAAGGAAAGCCTGCAGGCTTCCTGTGTGCGTTTCTTTCTTTTCCTCCCTTAGCGAATGCCTATTTCTAGATCAGTTTGAGGGTCAAGGTTTGGTCACTGGTGAAGAAAAGCTTGTTCCCATTTAAAGTAGAAAAAAAGCTCTCAGTCGCTTCACAATGAAAAGAAGACATCTTTCTTTAAAGGCTTTAACCCCCGCTCTGCTGGATTGGTGCTTGCAACACAAATTATGTTTTGTCAACAGATCCTCCAGAAATAACGGATTTTTATTTTCAGCTTTTAATCATTGAGAACATTTGGATAATTTGACCTGCAACTTGTCTCGTTGGGCAAAACGTGGCTACTTTATTTAGTCTGGAAGAATTCTAATGAAATATAAACATTCATATAAAAACATTTTACAGATGGATAATTAATGATTAGCATTTCAAGGACTGTGTTAAATGTGAATTATTGTCATTGTGTAACAAAAAAGAGATGCCAAACCTGAAAGCTGTGGGCTTTTAGGTTTAGCAGGTGGTTGAGCAGGTCGTCCTATGACCCAGAGGTTGGTGGTTTGAATCCCAGCTCCCGCACATGTGTACACTGTCATTGTGTCCTTGAGCAAACACTTCCCCCACATTGAATGTAGTGAGCGAGTGAATCTCTGTGGTGGTCAGGAGGGCCGATGGTGCTCCTGTCAGTCTGCCCCAGGGCAGCTGTATCTACCCCAGGGCAGTTGTGGCTACAATAGCGTCACCACCACCAAGTATGGAGTGAATGAATAATGCACAATGTGAAGAGTCTTTGAGTGTCCAGAAAATATCTCTATAAAATCAATCATTATTATTATCAGCATCCTCCAGTCTCAGATGGAACAAATCCATCGTCAGACTGGAGGAAGGATCCATAAGTAGAGGAGGCCTCTTTTGAAGTGGCTTCCCCTTTATCCAGGAATGAATCAAAAGTCTCTGGAGGTGATCTAGAACCAGAAAACACAGTGGTACCGTTTCTATGGTAACGTGTTTCATCAACAGAAGGGTTAAAGGTCACTCATGGCTTCTGGTAGATCCTGGTCTCTGGTCTGTCAGTCTGGTCCAGGGTGGCTGACGTTCCACAGCAGGGTTCATCGTTAGCTAGTTATGAACCGCCTGCCCCCAAAAATGTCCTTTATTTTCATAATGAGACGAGGGACTCAGAAAGGCCTGGATGTGAGACAAACGGTCCTTTCCTGTGTGACTCGTGTGAACGTTTACACTCCTCCCCGTCTTCAGTTGCCCTTGGAGACCCTGTTACGCCCAAATCCAATAATCTTTCTTGTAGTGGTTTATACTGGTTTATACTTGCCTGTACTGGTCTATAAGGGCTGTATTTTCTGATAGTAAATACGTTTATTTCACCCATCTGTTTTTTGTATTTTATCTTATATTTAATTTTGTCATTTAATTTTAGCTTCATTCCAATATTAAAGTGTCTAAACTACAAATAATTGAGGTCTTCTCTGAGCCACTGGGCTTCAAAGTAATTTAAAGCGGAAACTAAATCACTACAGGCGATATGCAAAGTGTGATGTAGCTCATAATTAAAACTCAAAATAGGAACGCTTTAAATATGCAACACACCAAAAGCATGAAACAATAGCGAGAACATAATGAAAGCAAAGAACAAATTTAGAACGCCTCTGAAGGTGAATCCTGCTGCTTTTTACCGTCTGAGACTCGCTGTTCAAACTCCCATTGTTTAACTTTATTTATCTCTGATGGGTGGATGAACAGAAAAGCCCCGGGTCAAAACTCCCATTGTTTAACTTTATTTATCTCTGATGGGTGGATGAACAGAAAAGCCCCGGGTCAATACTCCCATTGTTTAACTTTATTTATCTCTGATGGGTGGATGAACAGAAAAGCCCCGGGTCGATCAGCAACAACGGTTTCTGTGCTTTTACATAAATATAGACCGTCATTAACAGACGGCAGTTCTGTCCCTGGTCCAGTCATCCCAGCTGTTTGGGTTCCTGCTGTCGTCAGAGTCTGAGTCTACCGGTGACCTCCATGACCCATCGTGTCCTAACACACCGGCCTTGGCCCTGGCAGAGCGCCTTACTACAGAGCTGTGTTGCCATGGAGACGTTAAGGACGTATGGGTTCATAACCTGATCCAGATGCTGACGAGCATCATTGCAGGTGTCCTACAGGCTTTGACGATATAAAGAGCGTTACTCCTGAGGGCGGAGTCAAGTCCGCTGGTGGTCGGAACAGTTCTCGTGTTAGACGGGAACGGCGGCGGCGTCCGCTCCGCTCCCGGGGAAAAACCTTCAGCACGTCCGGTGGTGTGACAGTGACCTTATTCTGCAGTTAGCGGGTCCAAATCACGTCATGGAAGGACAACGCTAGCGCAAGCTAATGCACCTGGCAGTTAGCAGGTGTGTCTGGAGTGCTAATGCTAATGTAGCAGCACACAGTCAGTAGTCAAAATGTCTGAGACAAATAAGAATGTCCTCCTCCCCTCTGTTAGCATTCTCCTCATCCCGCTTCCCCTGTTGATTGCTAATCAGAGTCGATTGGGTCTCAGAGAGCCGAGAGGAGCTCCCCGGTGGATCAATGCCTCTAAATGATCTGTTCAAGGATCCTTTTAGAACCTGCAAAACTCACTCTGATAGCGCAGCCACGCGTGAAGGCGCTCATTTCACATCTGACTCGCTTCCTGATTCGCCCTCTGGGATGCCGTTAGAGGGATCATTTGTATGAAAGCAGGCTATCCGGCTAAATGCTAACCGCTAACCGCTGCGCTTCATTCCAAGCAAACAATGACAGCCAAGGTGAAGGACAAAGGTTGGTTGGTTTTCAGAGCTCAATCTGTGGGTGATCGCCCGACTGTTTATGCCCGTTTCCCGGCTCATCTCATATTTAATGATCTTTGGGAAACGCGTTTACTACACGTTCGTTTGAGGTTAATGAGAAGCACCGGCTCATCTCATATTTAATGATCTTTGGGAAACACGTTTACTACACATTCGTTTGAGGTTAATGAGAAGCACCGGCTCATCTCATATTTAATGATCTTTGGGAAACGCGTTTACTACACGTTCGTTTGAGGTTAATGAGAAGCACCGGCTCATCTCATATTTAATGATCTTTGGGAAACACGTTTACTACACATTCGTTTGAGGTTAATGAGAAGCACCGGCTCATCTCATATTTAATGATCTTTGGGAAACGCGTTTACTACACGTTCATTTGAGGTTAATGAGAAGCACCGGCTCATCTCATATTTAATGATCTTTGGGAAACGCGTTTACTACACGTTCGTTTGAGGTTAATGAGAAGCACCGGCTCATCTCATATTTAATGATCTTTGGGAAACGCGTTTACGACACGTTCATTTGAGGTTAATGAGAAGCACCGGCTCATCTCATATTTAATGATCTTTGGGAAACGCGTTTACTACACGTTCGTTTGAGGTTAATGAGAAGCACCGGCTCATCTCATATTTAATGATCTTTGGGAAACGCGTTTACTACACATTCGTTTGAGGTTAATGAGAAGCACCGGCTCATCTCATATTTAATGATCTTTGGGAAACACGTTTACTACACGTTCATTTGAGGTTAATGAGAAGCACCGGCTCATCTCATATTTAATGATCTTTGGGAAACGCGTTTACTACACATTCGTTTGAGGTTAATGAGAAGCACCGGCTCATCTCATATTTAATGATCTTTGGGAAACACGTTTACTACACGTTCGTTTGAGGTTAATGAGAAGCACCGGCTCATCTCATATTTAATGATCTTTGGGAAACGCGTTTACTACACGTTCATTTGAGGTTAATGAGAAGCACCGGCTCATCTCATATTTAATGATCTTTGGGAAACGCGTTTACTACACGTTCATTTGAGGTTAATGAGAAGCACCGGCTCATCTCATATTTAATGATCTTTGGGAAACGCGTTTACTACACATTCGTTTGAGGTTAATGAGAAGCACCGGCTCATCTCATATTTAATGATCTTTGGGAAACGCGTTTACTACACATTCGTTTGAGGTTAATGAGAAGCACCGGCTCATCTCATATTTAATGATCTTTGGGAAACACGTTTACTACACGTTCGTTTGAGGTTAATGAGAAGCACCGGCTCATCTCATATTTAATGATCTTTGGGAAACGCGTTTACTACACGTTCGTTTGAGGTTAATGAGAAGCACCGGCTCATCTCATATTTAATGATCTTTGGGAAACGCGTTTACTACACGTTCGTTTGAGGTTAATGAGAAGCACCGGCTCATCTCATATTTAATGATCTTTGGGAAACGCGTTTACTACACGTTCATTTGAGGTTAATGAGAAGCACCGGCTCATCTCATATTTAATGATCTTTGGGAAACGCGTTTACTACACGTTCGTTTGAGGTTAATGAGAAGCACCGGCTCATCTCATATTTAATGATCTTTGGGAAACGCGTTTGCGACACGTTCATTTGAGGTTAATGAGAAGCACCGGCTCATCTCATATTTAATGATCTTTGGGAAACGCGTTTACTACACGTTCGTTTGAGGTTAATGAGAAGCACCGGCTCATCTCATATTTAATGATCTTTGGGAAACGCGTTTACTACACGTTCGTTTGAGGTTAATGAGAAGCACCGGCTCATCTCATATTTAATGATCTTTGGGAAACGCGTTTACTACACGTTCGTTTGAGGTTAATGAGAAGCACCGGCTCATCTCATATTTAATGATCTTTGGGAAACGCGTTTACTACACGTTCGTTTGAGGTTAATGAGAAGCACCGGCTCATCTCATATTTAATGATCTTTGGGAAACGCGTTTACTACACGTTCGTTTGAGGTTAATGAGAAGCACCGGCTCATCTCATATTTAATGATCTTTGGGAAACGCGTTTACTACACGTTCGTTTGAGGTTAATGAGAAGCACCGGCTCATCTCATATTTAATGATCTTTGGGAAACGCGTTTACTACACGTTTGTTTGAGGTTAATGAGAAGCACCGGCTCATCTCATATTTAATGAGAAGCACCGGCGACCCGCTGGATAAAAGCTCTGTGATGTGAAAGTGATGAAGCCGAACCCTCCTTCCTCTGAAACGGGGAGCGAGCCAGAATAGTCATTGTGTTTGTAAATGGAATATTTGAAGTAGAAATATACACAGAAGCGTTGTGTTCATGTTAACACAACATATGTGTCTAATTCAACTCGAGATGGGAGGTTTTAATTGGCTGTGTTTTTTGGGTTGGTTTGTTACCTGTGACCCCGCCTCCCACCCAATGGCACCTGGAACAGACTCCGCCTCCTGCTCAACACTAACGAATAATGGTTTTTATTGATTGGTTGATTATAACGATTGTATTTTGTCTTGTTATTGTCTGGTTACTTTTGATTGTTGTTTGGTTTGCTGTAGCTTCTTTATCGGCGCCGAGATGTGCTGGCGACACGTCTGGGGTGTTAGGCGCTGGACTTGTTTCTCAGACTCTTTGCCGTGTTCTGAAGTTTCCTTTTCGTCACCTCTGACCTCCTTCTGCGATCCGGTTGTGACCCGGACTAAGTGGACTGCAGGCGTCTCCATAGCGATGCCTGCTCGCTACCGTCACATGACCCACTTCCTGTGCATCACAGCAGCAGACGATGCACGGCTCCGCGTTATTAAATGAAATCTATTCAGACTCTTCTTCTCCTTTATGAAGTTAAAGGATGTTTTTCTGCAGTGACTCAGGAGCTCCGGAGTCTCTGAGGCTCGTACCTGCAGACTGACCTCCTTTCAAACGTCCAAACAGCCATCCCATAATTAACCCCCTGGAGTCTGAGGGCCACTTTACACATCAACTTAAATTAGCCTGAAATGTAGATTCTTGAAATTGTTCATGTAAAGGTGCCAAAAATGTTATTATTTATTTGTTTGGTGTCTTTGGGTCGTTACCATCCCCAAAACTATGAAAATAAACCGTCCACTCAATCCTGCGTAGTTTGGGTTCTGTAATCGAGTATCTGGCAGCACTCTCCCCTGGGGGTCTGGGGGGAGCAGATACCGTCATCCTATTGGTTAATACTTAATACTTTAATACTAATCCTGCGTAGTTTGGGTAGTTCTGTAGTTGAGTATCTGGCAGCACTCTCCCCTGGGGGTCTGGGGGGAGCAGATACCGTCACCCTATTGGTTAATACTTAATACTTTAATACTAATCCTGCGTAGTTTGGGTAGTTCTGTAGTCGAGTATCTGGCAGCACTCTCCCCTGGGGGTCTGGGGGGAGCAGATACCGTCACCCTATTGGTTAATACTTAATACTTTAATACTAATCCTGCGTAGTTTGGGTAGTTCTGTAGTCGAGTATCTGGCAGCACTCTCCCCTGGGGGTCTGGGGGGAGCAGATACCGTCACCCTATTGGTTAATACTTAATACTTTAATACTAATCCTGCGTAGTTTGGGTAGTTCTGTAGTCGAGTATCTGGCAGCACTCTCCCCTGGGGGTCTGGGGGGAGCAGATACCGTCATCCTATTGGTTAATACTTAATACTTTAATACTAATCCTGCGTAGTTTGGGTAGTTCTGTAGTCGAGTATCTGGCAGCACTCTCCCCTGGGGGTCTGGGGGGAGCAGATACCGTCACCCTATTGGTTAATACTTAATACTTTAATACTACTACTTTAATACTAATCCTGCGTAGTTTGGGTAGTTCTGTAGTCGAGTATCTGGCAGCACTCTCCCCTGGGGGTCTGGGGGGAGCAGATACCGTCACCCTATTGGTTAATACTTAATACTTTAATACTAATCCTGCGTAGTTTGGGTAGTTCTGTAGTTGAGTATCTGGCAGCACTCTCCCCTGGGGGTCTGGGGGGAGCAGATACCGTCATCCTATTGGTTAATACTTAATACTTTAATACTAATCCTGCGTAGTTTGGGTAGTTCTGTAGTCGAGTATCTGGCAGCACTCTCCCCTGGGGGTCTGGGGGGAGCAGATACCGTCACCCTATTGGTTAATACTTAATACTTTAATACTACTACTTTAATACTAATCCTGCGTAGTTTGGGTAGTTCTGTAGTCGAGTATCTGGCAGCACTCTCCCCTGGGGGTCTGGGGGGAGCAGATACCGTCATCCTATTGGTTGCTGTGACTCTACGAATGATATTTCATAAAGATTCCTGTGATGCGAATAGAAATATTGAACGTTTGATCTAAATATTCATAGATGTTTTTGACCTCACCTCAGGTTCTGGCATGGGGAGTACAGGGTGGCCGTGAACATCAACGACTACCTGGACATCTACTGTCCGTACTACGAGGGCCCCCCGTCCCACGGGCGCGTGGAGCGCTACATCCTCTTCATGGTCAACCAGGAGGGCCACGCCTCCTGCCAGCACCGAATGCGTGGCTTCAAGCGCTGGGAGTGCAACCGTCCCGGCGGTCCCGACGGACCCCTGCGCTTCTCCGAGAAGTTCCAGCTCTTCACGCCGTTCTCCCTGGGCTTCGAGTTCCGGCCCGGACACGAATACTACTACATCTGTAGGTCTGAACCAAAGCAGAACCAGAAGCGTTAGAAATAAATCACCGCCTCAAAGATCAATAGCTGATTGGAGGAGAAGGAAGTAAAACCTTCAGCAAACCAGGAAATGCAAGTTCCTTCCTTAGCGTCCCACAGGTAGAACTGATTACAGGTGATTGGCTCAGGTCCTCATCTAATATCGCTTTACCTGGTCGGTGTTGTGGAGTAAGGAGAGCCTGTTGATGACGTGGGCCGGTTCTCAAAGCGTCCTACCGATATAGTCCCTGTCTCTCCTCTGGACATGTCCAAACCATCAAAGTCTGGTCTCTCTGACCTCGTCTCCAAAACGTCTAACCTTCACTGTCCCTCTTATTGTCTCATGTCTAATCCTGTCCAACCTGGTCCCTCCCAAGGAGAACCTCAGCATCTTCATCTCCTCCACTTGTAGCTCCGCCTCCTGTCTTGTCCTCAGAGACACGTTTTTCATGTAAATTACCAACAAAAGACCATCATAAACAGATTATAATGATAATTTTTGACAATCCACTGTCTAACTATAATAACTGTGGATTGTTTCACTTTGTAAAATCTATTCTGTATTTTTACAGTTTATATGTATTTTGGTTTTGATGCTGAATTAATTTGAATTAACAAAAACATTCAAAGCTGTTCTGTCCCCCTCCAGCGTCGCCTCACCCAAACCATGTGGGACGGGCGTGTCTCAAGCTGAAGGTGTACGTCAGACCTCC
>NC_090914.1:37500-151520 GCF_040956055.1 Brachionichthys hirsutus
ATGAAAGGGCCTGATCCTGAACGCGCCGTCTGTAACCGTTATTACTTCTTTCTATTCTCTCTCTCTCACGCGCACACGCACACACACACACACACCGCAGCTTTAATTACACAGGAGACGCTTCAAGCGCCCTGGATGTGGCGTGAAATGGCCCCCCCGCAAAGTTAACTATGGGCCGCGCACAGGAGTCCAGATGGACCCGCGTTATTGCTGAATAATGACGCCATCAAAGAAACACGCGCGGGCGGAGGGATGCGTTCAGGGACCGCGGATGCTTTCACGCAGGGTGACGAGGGGAAATGCTGCCCCCACGTGGGGAAACTAAGCAGCGCATATTGTCCTCGGGCGTCATGTGACGGGACGTGCGCACCGTCGGGTGCTGCATTCACGTACTCAAATAAAGCTCCGACCTCAAAAGTTAAACTTTGTAATACTGTATCGAAACTATAGATTTTAAAAAGTCAGTTAAATGCTACAGCAACATAATTAAGTGTTTTAAACCTTTACAAACGTTATAACAACATAAAATCGCAGTTCGCGGCGCCTGTTTTATCTTCTGACGGGTTTTATTGGCCTGCTATTGTTTGTCATCAGTGAGTTGCGACATTTCCCGCAGTCCTCAAAGGCACCGCCCGACAGGGCCCGCACGGCGGAGTTCGTGAAGGAATCCAGAAGTTACCGGAGGCCGGATAAACCGAGCAGGAGGAGGAGGAGGGGGAGATAGTGTTTGTTCAGCAGAGGAGGGTTACCTGTGAGTAGTGACACCTTCGATAAACACCTGGCCCTGCCCGTGGAGCCGTTCACCTGGGAGCTTGTTGAGGCTAACCGGCTAGCTAGCGTAACTTTAGCAGAAGTTCCTCCGGCTGCTTCCTCTTCTTTAGATCATGTAAGTTACCTTTGATCTGCGTTACCGCAACACCTGTAAACTCTATTTCAGGTGTGTTCATGTTTCAACGGAATCCTATTGATTTGTATATGATGTCGTTTGGTATTTCATTAAACCTTAATCCAAATACCAAATACCAATGACGTAATCGAGTAGGTATCGATACCCCAACATTCTGATCATGGCCCGTGTGCGCGGCTGTTTGTGTGGGTCCACATTGACCTTTGACCTCCTGGCCTGGCCTTCAGACGGATGCTTGATGACTGAAGACCTGTCCGTCGCCATCAATGCCCCCCAGAAACTAAACCTGAGGTTCTAAGCTGACCTTCCCCTGCTGGCCGGAGGGCGTAATCTCTCTGAGGGGAGGGACCGCCTCCGCAGGTAGAAGATGGCGGTTAGCAGATGGCGGTTAGCGTGCTGCGTGTCGGATCTGGAGGAACGGGTTTGGGGAGGAAGCAGCTTGTTGTTTGTGTGAGGAAGAGGGATACCTTCCTCTTCATCCTCCGGACGTTTCGTGCTGCAGGAAGTGATTCGGACTCGATGTTGAGCCGAAGGCTGACGCAGAGTTTGCTTCATTCGCTGACCGACATTTAATGATCGACCAAAGGTGGACACCGTTTCCGTTTTACCTGCGGCTGCAGGTAATTCAGTGACGTCACCAGTATCACGGCGACAGGCTGAAGTCACGTGACCCATGACCCCAGGCGTTTGGATGCATCGCTCTTCCGATGCTCCTTCAGGGTTCGTTTGGGTTTGCTGAGGCGTCGTGCTCTTACCTGTGAAAGCACACCTGTGGGCGGACCGGTCCGACTCTCAGCGTCGTCCTGATGCTGTGCAGATGTTGACATGACGAAGCCTAGATTTTAATCTGAGCCTCACCTGAGTGAAGTCACATGACTACCTGAGCCATTAAACTGAAGCTGGCTCTCTGTCCACTGATGATGTCATCGGGTAACGTGACGCTTCCTGCTGTTCTACCTGCTGCAGGTGAAAATGGAAGCCGGTTAGTTTCTGATCCCAGAAAGGACGAGTCGTCATTTATTGTGAGGCTGTGGGATCGTTTGGATGATTGATGATCAATGATTCTGATCCTGTCTTTCAGTGGGCGGAGTCTAAACTGGCCACGTGATTATTTCACAAAGGGGTTGTTTTTGTGTTTTTCTACCTACACCAGGTGACTAAACGCCTCCACGTCCCCTCACATAGGTGGAACCCTCATCCTGACGCAGGTGTGCTTCCTGCAGCAGCGTGTGTTCTCACTGAAGCAGCAAGGGGGCGACGTCGGTTCACTCGTCTTTAAATTAAATTTAAATCCATTAATTTAAGTTAAACTTTGAGTCAATGCAATTCAAAGTCTGAAGATGTGACATGACCCCTGACCCTGACCCTGACCCTAACCCATTCACAATCCATCCTGCTAATGATGCTTTAGCTTCAGCAGCAGATGCAAACAGGAAGTGAACGGGTGAGCGGAGATCTAAATAGATCGTAGTTACCCCGCACGGTTAATAGATCTATTTAGATTGTAGTTACCCCGCACGGTTAATAGATCTAAATAGATCGTAGTTACCCCGCACGGTTAATAGATCTAAATAGATCGTAGTTACCCCACACGGTTAATAGATCTAAATAGATCGTAGTTACCCCGCACGGTTAATAGATCTAAATAGATCGTAGTTACCCCGCACGGTTAATAGATCTAAATAGATCGTAGTTACCCCGCACGGTTAATAGATCTAAATAGATCGTAGTTACCCCGCACGGTTAATAGATCTAAATAGATCGTAGTTACCCCGCGCGGTTAATAGATCTAAATAGATCGTAGTTACCCCGCACGGTTAATAGATCTAAATAGATCGTAGTTACCCCGCACGGTTAATAGATCTAAATAGATCGTAGTTACCCCACACGGTTAATAGATCTAAATAGATCGTAGTTACCCCGCACGGTTAATAGATCTAAATAGATCGTAGTTACCCCGCGCGGTTAATAGATCTAAATAGATCGTAGTTACCCCGCACGGTTAATAGATCTAAATAGATCGTAGTTACCCCGCACGGTTAATAGATCTAAATAGATCGTAGTTACCCCGCACGGTTAATAGATCTAAATAGATCGTAGTTACCCCGCACGGTTAATAGATCTAAATAGATCGTAGTTACCCCGCACGGTTAATAGATCTAAATAGATCGTAGTTACCCCGCACGGTTAATAGATCTAAATAGATTGTAGTTACCCCACACGGTTAATAGATCTAAATAGATCGTAGTTACCCCACACGGTTAATAGATCTAAATAGATCGTAGTTACCCCGCACGGTTAATAGATCTAAATAGATCGTAGTTACCCCGCACGGTTAATAGATCTAAATAGATCGTAGTTACCCCGCACGGTTAATAGATCTAAATAGATCGTAGTTACCCCGCACGGTTAATAGATCTAAATAGATCGTAGTTACCCCGCACGGTTAATAGATCTAAATAGATCGTAGTTACCCCACACGGTTAATAGATCTAAATAGATCGTAGTTACCCCGCACGGTTAATAGATCTAAATAGATCGTAGTTACCCCGCACGGTTAATAGATCTAAATAGATCGTAGTTACCCCACACGGTTAATAGATCTAAATAGATCGTAGTTACCCCACACGGTTAATAGATCTAAATAGATCGTAGTTACCCCGCACGGTTAATAGATCTAAATAGATCGTAGTTACCCCGCACGGTTAATAGATCTAAATAGATCGTAGTTACCCCACACGGTTAATAGATCTAAATAGATCGTAGTTACCCCGCACGGTTAATAGATCTAAATAGATCGTAGTTACCCCACACGGTTAATAGATCTAAATAGATCGTAGTTACCCCGCACGGTTAATAGATCTAAATAGATCGTAGTTACCCCGCACGGTTAATAGATCTAAATAGATCGTAGTTACCCCGCGCGGTTAATAGATCTAAATAGATCGTAGTTACCCCGCGCGGTTAATAGATCTAAATAGATCGTAGTTACCCCGCACGGTTAATAGATCTAAATAGATCGTAGTTACCCCGCGCGGTTAATAGATCTAAATAGATCGTAGTTACCCCGCACGGTTAATAGATCTAAATAGATCGTAGTTACCCCGCGCGGTTAATAGATCTAAATAGATCGTAGTTACCCCACACGGTTAATAGATCTAAATAGATCGTAGTTACCCCGCACGGTTAATAGATCTAAATAGATCGTAGTTACCCCGCGCGGTTAATAGATCTAAATAGATCGTAGTTACCCCGCGCGGTTAATAGATCTAAATAGATCGTAGTTACCCCACGCGGTTAATAGATCTAAATAGATCGTAGTTACCCCGCACGGTTAATAGATCTAAATAGATCGTAGTTACCCCGCACGGTTAATAGATCTAAATAGATCGTAGTTACCCCGCACGGTTAATAGATCTAAATAGATCGTAGTTACCCCGCACGGTTAATAGATCTAAATAGATCGTAGTTACCCCGCACGGTTAATAGATCTAAATAGATCGTAGTTACCCCGCACGGTTAATAGATCTAAATAGATCGTAGTTACCCCGCACGGTTAATAGATCTAAATAGATCGTAGTTACCCCGCACTGTTAATAGATCTAAATAGATCGTAGTTACCCCGCACGGTTAATAGATCTAAATAGATCGTAGTTACCCCGCGCGGTTAATAGATCTAAATAGATCGTAGTTACCCCGCACGGTTAATAGATCTAAATAGATCGTAGTTACCCCGCACGGTTAATAGATCTAAATAGATCGTAGTTACCCCGCACGGTTAATAGATCTAAATAGATCGTAGTTACCCCGCACGGTTAATAGATCTAAATAGATCGTAGTTACCCCGCACGGTTAATAGATCTAAATAGATCGTAGTTACCCCACACGGTTAATAGATCTAAATAGATCGTAGTTACCCCGCACGGTTAATAGATCTAAATAGATCGTAGTTACCCCGCACGGTTAATAGATCTAAATAGATCGTAGTTACCCCGCACGGTTACCCCACACGGTTACGTGTTGCTCGGTACGGATGGTCACCTGACAGGAGGACCATTGATCAGGACTTCGTTAATATTAATAACGGCAGCAGTGATGGAAACCGTTTGTCACCTGTGTAGTTTCTGTTCTTGGAGTTCAACAGTACGCATCATCATCATCATCATCATCATCAAATCACGTATTGATTACGAGATCCGCCTGCATACCTGTCTGTCCACCTTCCGTTGCTCTGCCCCCACCTCTGGATGCTATTTCAGTATCTCACATCAAAGGTCACCTTTGTGACCCTGTGTTTTCTCCTGTTGCAGTTTAATTGTCTTTTACATTGTTATGATTATCATTGTTTCATTAACATCAGGCATCATGTCAGGGACCCGTTGGTCGTTCTGTGATGTCATCCAGTGACGTTACGTTCTGCTCGCCATTCAGGCCGCAGAAGGTCGAGCTCAAAGCCACGGGGGGAGCCTCCAAACCGGAAAGCGTCAACATGGAAGACATGACAGCGGAGCAGATCACCGTGAGAGCCAATCAGGTCACGGATGAGGTGAGGGATCACCGTGAGAGCCAATCAGGTCACGGATGAGGTGAGGGGTCACCGTGAGAGCCAATCAGGTCACGGATGAGGTGAGGCGTGCAAAAACCAGCCGTGATGGGAAGTGCTGAGTTCGGCTGTTTCACCTAGAGAGGCGGAGCTAACAATTCAAGGACAGCCTCTCGGAATTATTATTTTTAAATGTCTGACATCCAGGATTTATTGTAACTCCAGGTATCACCTGTACCCCCCCCCCCCCCCCCCACACGCCTTACATCATCAATCAGGACGGTCGGCCTTTGATTCTAAACCACAGTTAGCCGTTAGCTCCCCTGAGCAGACTAATGAATGGAACTGGCTCCACCAAAGTGTAATGGCTCGACTCCACCACCAGGTGTTATTCCAAACGGAAGCTGAGCCAGGCTTGCTCAGGAACTCATCAGGGCTTTGTGTTTGGTTCCTTGTGTTAGTCAAACGTTAGTCCTGCTTCAGCCGCAGCGGAGGAGGGTAATTATGGAGGCTTTAACAGGAAGTGTGCCTTGTTACCTGGGAGACGATAGTTTAATGATTTAGTCTGCTCACCTTCTGCACCTGTCTTTTTGGGGCGTCTCCTTCAGGTGTGAGTGGTTAGCTCGGTGTCATCTGAATATGATAAGGGAATACTCGAGAAGAGTTCTTGTGTTAGTAAGACTAAATAAAACCGCATCAGGAGGTTCTCCTATTAGCGCCTCCTCTACCTCACCTGCCTGTCAGGCCTTCACACAGACGATGAAGGATCGATGATCCGGCTCAGCCAATAGATGTCTGCCGTGCATCTATTCGTAGACACAAAGGTGGAGCGCACCTGAGCCGACGGCGTTCTTCATGCGTCTTTGTGCTCGGCCCGAATCCCTGAAGCGGAGAACCTCTGCCTAACCGGGTCGGCTGCGTCAGTGGAGGAGTCCCCGTTCTCCTGCTCACCTGTGCTCACCTCCACAAGGGCTGAATCAATAGTGGCCTGTAGGACTCTGGATCCAGATCCAGATCCAGAAGGACAGTAACGTTTAGGGGGGTTTGATCCTGTTTCTGCTGAATCAATAGTGGCCAGTAGGACTCTGGATCCTTCTGGATCCAGATCCAGAAGGACAGTAACGTTTAGGGGGGTTTGATCCTGTTTCTGCTGAATCAATAGTGGCCTGTAGGACTCTGGATCCAGATCCAGGTCCAGAAGGACAGTAACGTTTAGGGGGGCTTGATCCGACCTGCATTGATCCTGCTTCCGCTTCCCCCTCAGTCGCTGGAGAGCACACGGCGGATGCTGCAGCTGGCGGAGGAGGTAAGACCTAATCAGTGATCGTGGTGAGGATGAGAGGAATCTCATCTCAGTGGTGGTGGGGAACACCGTCAGCCGATTGGTTATTGATCACCACCAAACTTGTCCTCGGTCACAGAGCAGACAGACGGGCGGTAACACCATGGTGATGCTGGACCAGCAGGGAGGTAACGACTCGAACGCACACGGTCTCATGTTCTCATCTGCAGATCCGCTTTGAGGTCAGAGGGTGAGGAAACGATTGATCCTGCTACTGCTCATGTGATGTGGCTTTTATTGTCCGTCTGATCGGTGGGAGGATTCACCGAACGGGGCTTTTCCTTGGCGCCGCCTAAAACAGCAATAAATAAACTGCTAGCTTGAGCGCTACGCTAGCCTTCGCCGTTCGCGGTTAGCGATGAACCCGGGCGCGGTGACGTGTTCCTGTCGGTGTTTCAGAGCAGCTGAAGCGTGTGGAGGAGGGCATGGACCAGATCAACCAGGACATGAGGACGGCCGAGAAGAACCTGACGGACCTGTCCAAGTGCTGCGGCCTCTGTGTCTGCCCCTGTGACAGGTAGGCCCGGGTGCAGGTGAGCCTCTTCTGCCCCTGTGGCAGGTAGGCCCGGGTGCAGGTGAGCCTCTTCTGCCCCTGTGACAGGTAGGCCCGGGTGCAGGTGAGCCTCTTCTGCCCCTGTGGCAGGTAGGCCCGGGTGCAGGTGAGCCTCTTCTGCCCCTGTGGCAGGTAGGCCCGGGTGCAGGTGAGCCTCTTCTGCCCCTGTGACAGGTAGGCCCGGGTGCAGGTGAGCCTCTTCTGCCCCTGTGGCAGGTAGGCCCGGGTGCAGGTGAGCCTCTTCTGCCCCTGTGGCAGGTAGGCCCGGGTGCAGGTGAGCCTCTTCTGCCCCTGTGGCAGGTAGGCCCGGGTGCAGGTGAGCCTCTTCTGCCCCTGTGGCAGGTAGGCCCGGGTGCAGGTGAGCCTCTTCTGCCCCTGTGCCAGGTAGGCCCGGGTGCAGGTGAGCCTCTTCTGCCCCTGTGGCAGGTAGGCCCGGGTGCAGGTGAGCCTCTTCTGCCCCTGTGGCAGGTAGGCCCGGGTGCAGGTGAGCCTCTTCTGCCCCTGTGGCAGGTAGGCCCGGGTGCAGGTGAGCCTCTTCTGCCCCTGTGGCAGGTAGGCCCGGGTGCAGGTGAGCCTCTTCTGCCCCTGTGGCAGGTGGGCCCGGGTGCAGGTGAGCCTCTTCTGCCCCTGTGGCAGGTGGGCCCGGGTGCAGGTGAGCCTCTTCTGCCCCTGTGGCAGGTGGGCCCGGGTGCAGGTGAGCCTCTTCTGCCCCTGTGGCAGGTGGGCCCGGGTGCAGGTGAGCCTCTTCTGCCCCTGTGGCAGGTGGGCCCGGGTGCAGGTGAGCCTCTTCTCTGCGTCTGGGACCGACGTTATAAACTATCTGGTTGTTTCGTTACAAAGTATTCAGTAAGTATTAAATGTTACACAAAAGGCGCTTTTTGGTCCTTCGCCATGGCAACGGCAGCCGATGCTCGTGGGTACTTTGGGGGTGCCAAAGCTCCCAATCTTTCGTCGTTTTGCGCCTTTGACCGGTTGGGCGACTGGAATTTGTGACTAAAGTGTGAAATGGGGGGGCGAGAGCAGACGCTGGACGGAGACTGATCGTCCTGGAACATCTGCCGTTCATGAGGACCAGATGTTCTGGTCGTTTCTCTGTCATGACTGCTATTGGTTGCTGTGAGTCATGTGATCTGGTGAGAGGGTTAAAGGTAAATCATGTCTGTTAATGTCTCCCGCTGCTTCCTGGAGGCGGGGCTCTGGTTACAGTGGAATCAGGTGTGTCCGTCCTCCTGCTCACTTCCTGTTTCTCCTCCAGAGTGTCGTCAATCGAGCATGATTCCCGATACAAGCGCACCTGGGGCATCAGAGGAGACGGAGAAACGGATTCCACCGGCTCTAAAGTGGTCTCCAGGCAACCGTCAACCGTTCATAATGGGCAAGCCGCCCAGGTGAACGCCGCTGCCTCCGGCCCCTACATCAAGCGGTGAGGCCTCTTTGATCTTTGGCTGCGATCGATGCGTTCGTCTCATCTGAACCCCGCCTCCCTCCAGGGTGGCCCATGATGCCCGTGAGGATGAGATGGAGGAGAACCTGGAAGCGGTGGGCGGCATCATCGGGAACCTGAAGACGATGGCGGCGGACATGGGCTCTGAGATCGACAAGCAGAACAGGCAGATCGACAACATCACCGGCAAGGTGAGACTGGTTCCCAGTACCGAACCAGCGCTGGTGCTGGTGAGACTGGTTCCCAGTACCGAACCAGCGCCGGTGCTGGTGAGACTGGTTCCCAGTACCGAACCAGCGCCGGTGCTGGTGAGACTGGTTCCCAGTACCGAACCAGCGCCGGTGCTGGTGAGACTGGTTCCCAGTACCCAACCAGCGCCGGTGCTGGTGAGACTGGTTCCCGGTACCGAACCGTTTCGGCTCTGCACGGTGCTGGTGCTCACCTTACTGGTGAGACTGGTTCCCAGTACCGAACCGTTTCGGCTCTGCACGGTGCTGGTGCTCACCTTACTGGTGAGACTGGTTCCCAGTACCGAACCAGCGCTGGTGCTGGTGAGACTGGTTCCCAGTACCGAACCAGCGCCGGTGCTGGTGAGACTGGTTCCCAGTACCGAACCAGCGCCGGTGCTGGTGAGACTGGTTCCCAGTACCGAACCGGCGCTGGTGCTGGTGAGACTGGTTCCCAGTACCGAACCGGCGCTGGTGCTGGTGAGACTGGTTCCCAGTACCGAACCAGCGCCGGTGCTGGTGAGACTGGTTCCCAGTACCCAACCAGCGCCGGTGCTGGTGAGACTGGTTCCCAGTACCGAACCAGCGCCGGTGCTGGTGAGACTGGTTCCCGGTACCGAACCGTTTCGGCTCTGCACGGTGCTGGTGCTCACCTTACTGGTGAGACTGGTTCCCAGTACCGAACCAGCGCTGGTGCTGGTGAGACTGGTTCCCAGTCGGGGCGTGACGGTTCCTGTGGATGTTTGGTCCGGTCCGGTACCGTTTTGGTTATATTTTCTCGTTAAAGGTATTACTAGCTCGATCTTAGTCCTGGGCGAGTTTCCGCACGGACACCGTTGACTGAGAGGGAGGGGGCGTGACTAAGGGCCTGAGCTGGAAGCCCCTCCCATCTCGCTACGCTCTCCTGTTCGGGAACGCCTTGGCTTCCCTGTTAAAGTTACCGTTTCTACATGTTTATTTATACTTTTATTTAGATTTTTAAATTGTTACAATGCAATAGTTTTAAAATCTCAGTCTAATTTATTTGAAATATCACCCAAATGGGTCTCTTTGATTTATTTATACAACTTTGTTAAAATGCTTTTATTTAAACAAAATGCAAAGTAATTTTCTGCCTTTTCTGTCCCGAAAATGAACCGAACTGAGCCGAAATTAGTCAAATGAACAAACTGCTTCATCAGTATCTGTTTGATGTCGTTTGGGCGTTAGCTGGAGCCGCTGCAGACGCTTTGAACGTTTCTATTTCATCCTCTGTCTTTCAGGCGGACATGAATAAAGTTCGCATTGAAGAAGCCAACGTGAGGGCCAACAAGCTGATCCAGTAGTTCCGTCCGTCAGCCCGTCCACACGCGCTGCGCTACTGCAGCAACACGCTCTTTGCTAGCATCGTGCCGTCCCTGTACCGAGACGTGAGTAGGATGAACTTTCTGAAGCTGCACCAAAGAGAACGTGACGACGGCTGGAATCTGTCTTTTCCTGACGTACGGAACAGTTAGTCTCTCGGCTACATGTCGTTCGACCATCCGCGTCCTCCTATGATTGGTTCGGTGTGTAATTAACGTAACTTTATTGTGCCATCGATGATATACTTATTTAACCAGCAGAAATGACTCGTGAATAAAGGCTTTTTTATTGGTGCTTTTTTCTCATGTCATTTATGCAGTTTCTCACGTAGAAGGTGGGGGTGGGCCGCCTCATGTCCATATCTGAGTGTTTCACATGTCCAGTAAGAAATGTGCTACGTCAGAAAAGCAAGCAGCTGCTAGTTAGCATGAAGCTAACGCTTCCATCATCGCTCTGCACCGAACTCTGGTATCAGCATCAATATGGATTCTTCCAAGCTGCAGACGAGGCTCAGCAAATCATGTAGCACCGTATCGAAGGTAAACATGCAGTGGTAGCCATAGAAACGGTGCGTGTGTTCATCAATACGTGGATTTACTGCACATTAATGTCGGCCTTCAGCTCGATGGTGGGATGGGGTGGGACGAAGGCGGGATGGGGCGGGACGAAGGCGGGATGGGGCGGGACGAAGGCGGGATGGGGTGGGACGAAGGCGGGATGGGGCGGGACGAAGGCGGGATGGGGCGGGACGAAGGCGGGATGGGGTGGGACGAAGGCGGGACGCGAGCCGGGCTGAAGGGGGGGCGGGGTGGGACGCGAGCCGGACTGAAGGGAGGGCGGTTTGCGTGTGACCTTAAATACAAGCGAGCAAACGTCTGTAACCTAAACTACAATCAAACGATACAAAAACCCGGCCGAGCACGTTCACTTCTTCTCTCGTTCACTTCTTCTCTCGTTCACTTCTTCTCTCGTTCACTTCTTCTTGCGTTCACTTCTTCTTGCGTTCACTTCTTCTTGGCAAAACGACTGAACCTCTTCTCCTTGTCTTTCTTCACAAGGCCGGGTTTGGGGAGGCTGTGGGTTTTGGCCCCTGAGGGCCCCGCCGCCGCCCCCTCCATGGCTTCGCTCCAGCGCTGGAGCTCCTCCTGAGACGAAGTCGTTAACGTTACTTTATGAAACCAGCAGTAAATAAGCTCAACAGAGTACTCGTACGAAGGATGTGCGTCCGTGATTCTGCGTTTTCTCACCTCGTCTTGACACTGGAACAGGAACTCGCTGCCGTCTCCGAGGCTGAGGGAGGAAAGGGACAAACGAATGACCTCAGGGTCACGGGAAAATAAAGAATGTCAGCAAACATTCAGGTAGCGTGGCGTAGCGTAGCTTAGCGTGGCGTAGCGTAGCTTAGCGTGGCGTAGCGTAGCTTAGCGTGGCGTAGCGTAGCTTAGCGTGGCGTAGCGTAGCGTAGCTTAGCGTGGCGTAGCGTGGCGTAGCGTAGCTTAGCGTGGCGTAGCGTAGCTTAGCGTAGCGCAGCGTAGCTTAGCGTGGCGCAGCGTAGCTTAGCGTGGCGTAGCTTAGCGTGGCGTAGCGTAGCTTAGCGTGGCGTAGCGTGGCGTAGCGTAGCGCAGCGTAGCGCAGCGTAGCGCAGCGTAGCGCAGCGTAGCGCAGCGTAGCGCAGCGTAGCGTAGCGGACCGGGGTCTCACCGTAGCTTGGAGACGTGCTTCCTCTTCTTGTAGTTGCTGAGAATCTCCCAGCTCGCGTTTGCGAGGAGCAACGGCTCCTCGCCGTGATACCTCACGCCGTGGTCGGAACTCTTGGCGTCCTTATAGGCGGCGAGCTGACCCGGCTTCAGCACGCAATACAAGTTGTTCCACGACCTGCGAGGAAGAGGAGGAGTCATTGACGATCCGTCACGCTCAGAAGTCCTGACGGGGGAGGAGGGGCTACCTGCTGGACGCCTTCTTTCCGTAGCCGTCCACATCGTGTTTGCGGCCCAGCATTCCCTCCTGCAGCACCGGCTGGACTCTCGGGGGCTCCTGGGGCACGGTGGCGGCCTGTTCCGGTTCCGGTGGCACCGAGACGGATGGCTCCAACTCCAGAGAGCCGCTCGCTTCGGGGACCGTGGCGTCCAGCAGACCTGATCCAGACTGCAACAGAGAAGCGGATCAAGTTGGGACTTGTCTCTTGAAGGATCACGTGACCGGTGGACGACTGACCGGGGTCTGCTCCTCGATGGTGCACAGCCGGGAGGACTCCTCTCTCCTGCAGCATTAGGGATGAAGCTTTATCAGAGTCTTCCTCCTTCCTCCTTTCTGACTGACCGTGGCGTGCAGGTGTACCTGCTGTCTTTAATGAGCTCCTCCTCCTGCTGCCTCCTCAGCTCCAGTAGCTCCAGCTGAAACAGAGCAGATCTGGGCTCAGTCTGCGATCAGACGAGTCCTCGCCGCCATCGGCGTCCCTCCTCCTCCTCACCGTCGTGAAGCGCTCCAGGGCGGAGAAGCGCTCCTCCCAGGCGGCGGTGGACTTCTCGAAGGCCTCGTGTCTCTTCAGGAGTTTCTCCACCTCGTCCACGGTGTAGCCCAGGTCTCTGCTGGTGACGTAGGGTTCCTGAGCGGCCAGCCAGGCCTCAGCCACCGAGGCGTCCCGGGTGAACTGGCACACCTCCATCACTGACGGGGTAAAGGTGGAGGGCAGGTGAAAACCTCAAGGAACCGTGCAAACGGTCAGCACAGGATCTTCTACTCACGGAGGCGGAGCCAGTCCCACCGGTCGTCCCACTTCAGCATCATCTCCTTCCTCTTCTCCGTTAGTTGCACCACCTTCTCCTTGATCTGTTAGCGGTGTGAGGTAATTAACTGCAGGTGATATTCACGCCACGCCTCCCAGAGACCTCATTAAACGTAATGAAGGTGCTAATCTGAGGGTGAGGAGGCGTCGCCGTTACCTCGGGAGCGTCTCGGTGCTTGCGCGTCAGCAGGGCCTCGCCGAGCTGCACGCCACGCCTCCCAGAGACCTCATTAAACGTAACGAAGGTGCTAATCTGAGGGTGAGGAGGCGTCGCCGTTACCTCGGGAGCGTCTCGGTGCTTGCGCGTCAGCAGGGCGTCGCCGAGCTGCACGCCACGCCTCCCAGAGACCTCATTAAACGTAACGAAGGTGCTAATCTGAGGGTGAGGAGGCGTCGCCGTTACCTCGGGAGCGTCTCGGTGCTTGCGCGTCAGCAGGGCCTCGCCGAGCTGCATGCAGGCGCAGAACTCGGCCGCCCGGGCGTCCATCTCTGAGCGAATGCCCCGGTGGCATTTCTGCAGCAGCTCCATGGAGGAGACGTCCCTGATGAGGTAAGAAGTTTACCTCCCTCTGCAGGTAGGAGTTGGAACTGCACCACCAACATTAACAGAGCTTACAAAAATAATGGGTCTGACTATATCTATTATTATGCTTAGACCTTCTCTGGAATGGAAAACAACAACAGTAAATAACACAAAAGCAGGAAACGTTTCCGATGCAGTCAACAGACACAGGTGAGCTCACCTGGGTTTCTCCTGCGTCTCTATCTGCTGGTTGATGTTCTCCATCCAGGCCATCAGGTCTCTCACCATGCTGAAGAAGCGGAACTTGTCCACCGTGTCCACCAGCCGCCCCCTGCGTCCGTCGCAGGCGTCCAGCAGGCCCTTCCAGGCCTCCAGCACCCGCAGCTCCGTGGCCTGGATGCTGTCGGCTCGGCCTCCGGCGTACCGGGCGTGAAGACGAGCCGCCGTCTCCTGGAACTGCTGGACCTGGACGAAGGAATAACATCAAACCAGGTTATAAAAACGTGCATCGGAGTTGTTTTGTTTGAAGTTGTACCTGTTTTCGAAGAGCGGCGACGTCTCTCTCGAAGGCGGCGTGCGTCCTGTGAAAGGACTCGGCTTTGCTGAAGTCCTCCCCAACATCGTCGGGAAGACCCCCCAGCTTGTAGTGGATCTGAGCCACGAGCTCCTCCCCGTCGTCAAAGTACCTGAAGGACAGGATCCGCCTCTGGTTCATCATCATCATCATCATCACCCTTCCACCAATAATCTGATGTCTCATCTCAATCAGATACCATCTCCACTAACCGATCCATGGATTAGCATCCATCTTAAAACCTTTGCAGTGCGCCCCCTAGTGGATCCTCCCTGCATGGCACACTTACTGGAGCAGCTCGTAGGACGTGGTGAGGAGCTGACGGCGAGTGTCGATGAGCTCCAGCAGATCGGCCCAGCTCTCGTTGAGGCCGTCCTTCCACTCCGCCATGGCGGCCGCCTCGCCGTGTCCGGCTCCGATCAGCTCGTCTACCGTCCGGTTCACCAGGTCCACTCGCTCCTGACCAGCCGTCCCCGTCTCCCGGGCAAAGTCCCGGAACTTGTCCCTCAGAAGCTGAACAGAAAGGATGTTCTTAAAGGAGCGTTGAGCTTCCTTCAGTTATTATTATATGCTGGTTATGTAGAGCTTCCTTCAGTTATTATTATATGCTGGTTATGTAGAGTTTCCTTCAGTTATTATTATATGCTGGTTATGTAGAGCTTCCTTCAGTTATTATTATATGCTGGTTATGTAGAGTTTCCTTCAGTTATTATTATATGCTGGTTATGTAGAGTTTCCTTCAGTTATTATTATATGCTGGTTATGTAGAGTTTCCTTCAGTTATTATTATATGCTGGTTATGTAGAGTTTCCTTCAGTTATTATTATATGCTGGTTATGTAGAGTTTCCTTCAGTTATTATTATATGCTGGTTATGTAGAGCTTCCTTCAGTTATTATTATATGCTGGTTATGTAGAGCTTCCTTCAGTTATTATTATATGCTGGTTATGTAGAGTTTCCTTCAGTTATTATTATATGCTGGTTATGTAGAGCTTCCTTCAGTTATTATTATATGCTGGTTATGTAGAGTTTCCTTCAGTTATTATTATATGCTGGTTATGTAGAGCTTCCTTCAGTTATTATTATATGCTGGTTATGTAGAGTTTCCTTCAGTTATTATTATATGCTGGTTATGTAGAGTTTCCTTCAGTTATTATTATATGCTGGTTATGTAGAGCTTCCTTCAGTTATTATTATATGCTGGTTATGTAGAGTTTCCTTCAGTTATTATTATATGCTGGTTATGTAGAGCTTCCTTCAGTTATTATTATATGCTGGTTATGTAGAGCTTCCTTCAGTTATTATTATATGCTGGTTATGTAGAGCTTCCTTCAGTTATTATTATATGCTGGTTATGTAGAGTTTCCTTCAGTTATTATTATATGCTGGTTATGTAGAGTTTCCTTCAGTTATTATTATATGCTGGTTATGTAGAGTTTCCTTCAGTTATTATTATATGCTGGTTATGTAGAGTTTTCTTCAGTTATTATTATATGCTGGTTATGTAGTTTCCTTCAGTTATTATTATATGCTGGTTATGTAGAGTTTCCTTCAGTTATTATTATATGCTGGTTATGTAGAGCTTCAGTTATTATTATATGCTGGTTATGTAGAGTTTCCTTCAGTTATTATTATATGCTGGTTATGTAGAGTTTCCTTCAGTTATTATTATATGCTGGTTATGTAGAGCTTCCTTCAGTTATTATTATATGCTGGTTATGTAGAGCTTCCTTCAGTTATTATTATATGCTGGTTATGTAGAGTTTCCTTCAGTTATTATTATATGCTGGTTATGTAGTTTCTTTCAGTTATTATTATATGCTGGTTATGTAGAGCTTCCTTCAGTTATTATTATATGCTGGTTATGTAGAGCTTCCTTCAGTTATTATTATATGCTGGTTATGTAGAGTTTCCTTCAGTTATTATTATATGCTGGTTATGTAGTTTCCTTCAGTTATTATTATATGCTGGTTATGTAGAGTTTCCTTCAGTTATTATTATATGCTGGTTATGTAGAGTTTCCTTCAGTTATTATTATATGCTGGTTATGTAGAGTTTCCTTCAGTTATTATTATATGCTGGTTATGTAGAGTTTCCTTCAGTTATTATTATATGCTGGTTATGTAGAGCTTCCTTCAGTTATTATTATATGCTGGTTATGTAGTTTTCTTCAGTTATTATTATATGCTGGTTATGTAGAGTTTCCTTCAGTTATTATTATATGCTGGTTATGTAGAGCTTCCTTCAGTTATTATTATATGCTGGTTATGTAGAGTTTCCTTCAGTTATTATTATATGCTGGTTATGTAGAGTTTCCTTCAGTTATTATTATATGCTGGTTATGTAGAGTTTCCTTCAGTTATTATTATATGCTGGTTATGTAGAGCTTCCTTCAGTTATTATTATATGCTGGTTATGTAGTTTTCTTCAGTTATTATTATATGCTGGTTATGTAGAGCTTCCTTCAGTTATTATTATATGCTGGTTATGTAGAGCTTCAGTTATTATTATATGCTGGTTATGTAGTTTCCTTCAGTTATTATTATATGCTGGTTATGTAGAGCTTCCTTCAGTTATTATTATATGCTGGTTATGTAGAGTTTCCTTCAGTTATTATTATATGCTGGTTATGTAGAGTTTCCTTCAGTTATTATTATATGCTGGTTATGTAGAGTTTCCTTCAGTTATTATTATATGCTGGTTATGTAGAGCTTCCTTCAGTTATTATTATATGCTGGTTATGTAGAGTTTCCTTCAGTTATTATTATATGCTGGTTATGTAGAGCTTCCTTCAGTTATTATTATATGCTGGTTATGTAGAGTTTCCTTCAGTTATTATTATATGCTGGTTATGTAGAGCTTCAGTTATTATTATATGCTGGTTATGTAGAGTTTCCTTCAGTTATTATTATATGCTGGTTATGTAGAGTTTCCTTCAGTTATTATTATATGCTGGTTATGTAGAGTTTCCTTCAGTTATTATTATATGCTGGTTATGTAGAGCTTCCTTCAGTTATTATTATATGCTGGTTATGTAGAGCTTCCTTCAGTTATTATTATATGCTGGTTATGTAGAGCTTCCTTCAGTTATTATTATATTATATTATAATAATAACCCTAACCCCCTCCTGAACCGGATGTGTGATGACGGCTCACCGTGACGTGGTCCAGGTCCTGGCCCGTCTCCTGAGACGAGGCCACCAGGTCTCTCTCTGTGATCCAGTGCTCCAGGTCGTCCACCTCTCGGCTCAGCAGGAAGTGATGGAAGGCGTGGTCCAGCTTCTTCCTGCGCTCCTCCGCCAGCTCCTTCAGCCCTGCGTACTGCTTCTCCACCTGGCCCTGCCGCCTGATGATCTCCTCGCTGCGGGGGGGCGAACAGAGGATGGATTAAGGCTCCGGATGGGACGTGTGACGGCGGCGTTTTTAAAGGCACAAACCCTCGAGGATGACCCTCAGAGAACATTCTTTGGGCGCGGTCGGCCAGCTTCCGAACGGACTCGGCGTAATCGTCCACGGCCTGCTCGAGGACCGAGTGACGCTTCAGCATCAGCACGGCGCCCTGCTCGTCCTGGGGGGAGGGGGCGTGTCACTGGAGAGACCAGGACGTTTGATTTGCTGCCCTCACCTTGACCTTCTCGTCGGTAATTATGTAGAGCTCCTGCTCGCCGATCCAGGCTTCGGCCTCGCCGGCGTCGTTGTAGTAGCGCTGGGCCAGGTCGGCGCCGCTCAGCCGCTCCCTGCGTTTGGCCATCTCCTCCTGCAGCCGGGCCCACGCCTCCTCCAGATCCTTCAGCTGCTCCTCGATCTGCCCCGCCCCCGGCCCGCCCTCTGCGCCGGCGGCCGCCGCCATCCTCCTCCCTCGCTGCAGCACCTCATCGACGCGAGGCTGGTGGCCCTCCATCTCCCGCTGCAGCGTCTGGCGGGGGGGGGGTGATGGGGATGATGGGGATGATGATGATGATGATGATGATCGACTTTTACAGCTAAAATGGAGAATCGCTTCTCACCTGGTTCTTCTTCAGCAACATTTGCACCGTTTGCAGGTTGGCTCCGTGTTCTTTTGACGTCGCCAGGGGCAACCTCTCCCCGATCCACAGCTATAGGAGAAGAGAACTCGGCTGCCTTTCTTCTTTTAAAGCACTCTTGAGTTTCTGTGTTCGGATCCGGTCCGTGCTCACCAGCTCGTCGGCCAGGTCTCTGTGGAGCTGCTGGACGGCCTTGGCGGCCTCCAGTTTTCCCTTACGCTGTGCCAGCGGCGTGAGGAGCTGCTGGAAGTCCCTCTGCAGGGCCTGGTGCTCCGCCTCCATCTCCGGCTGGTCCTCCCTGGCGCTGCCGTGCTTCCTGATGCCCTCCTGAAGCTCCTCCAGCTCCCGCCCACGGTCACGCACCTGATTCTCCATCATCTTGTAAAAGAGTCAGATTGCATGACCGTGATGCTGCGCTACAAAGGCTAACTGCAGTAAAACATCAGCTCTGCAGCTGCAGGCCGGCGTGGAGTCGCCACGCCGCTCCAGATGAACTAGGACTCGGTCACCAGAGGTCACAGACCTGATGCTTCTTGAGCAGGATGTTGGCGTTGGTCAGGTCTTTGACCTCCTCGTCTCCGTTCTGGAGCTGACGCTGCAGCTCGCCGAGCCACTTCTTCATGTCCGCCAGGCTCTGGTCGAGGAGCTCCGTGCGGTTGGCGTGGAGCAGCAGCCGGGCCTTCTCCTGGGTGCTGGACTCCAGCTTGTCCCACAGCTCGTGGAGTTCGGCCACACGCTCATCCACAATCGGAGAGAACTCCGGTTTGGCTTCCTTGAGCTCCTGACCGTCCTGAAAGAATGTAAGAAAATATCAGCTGTGATTTTAAAAAGGAAGGACGACTCCAAAAATGACGTTAGCACAGCTTTATGCTAATGTGTTTGATCACAACTCGAAGTCCTTTATGATTTATTATGACATTTTAGAGTAATCTCTTTCATCTTGGAGATGTTTCCATCCATCCGGAGCTGCGTTGAGGGTTAGCCTGCCGTGGCTATCGTCCCGCCACCGACCTGCTCGACTTTGCCCAGCCAGTCCTCGTTGGCGCCCAGCTCGGCCATGAAGGCCTGGAGCTTCAGCCACTTGCTGTGGAGGTTTCTGGCCTCGTCGTACGACGTATCCTGAGCCGTCAGCATCTTCTCGTTGATCCACAGAGCGAGCTGCAGCCGGAGGAGGAAGATCAAACAGAGCTTTCGTCCAAAGAGGACCCAGAAACACGTCGATTGATGTCATCGCCGATCACATGACCGACAGGGTGCACTAACGTCGTTGGTGATCTGCAGGAAGTACTGCAGGGCTCGGTTCTCTCGGAGCTTCTCTGACACCTCCTGGGCTCTTCTTTTGTTCTGAACGTTCCTGAAGGTCAGAACAGAGAAGGTTCATCGCTGGATCGGTAAAGTCTCCGGATCAGTTCAGAACAACAGGATGAAAAGCTTCAAGATCGCCGATTCGCTTCTTTCACTGTCAATCAAAAAGGGATCCTGCCTCAGACAGATCATCCGGTGGGCGGGACAAAGCCCAGCCCACCTACACTTCCCCCCTAAAGGGCCGTGGTGCTGCGGGGATGCACGAGGAGGAAGTCGTGCACGTCCTCTGCCGGAGATGCGCTGCGTATGGCGTCACTACGTACATTTGGTCCTGTGAGCTTTCACACTGCGTACGAAACGAACCGAGACCAACGTTTTCAGGCGGACGAGCTTAGTCTAAAAACGTCCTGGCTAATGTTTCAATGGTTTCCTTAGTAACTTGAGGAGGCCGCTGCTCCTTCAGCCGATCGACTTCCCAGGTGAGACGATTGCACAGGATGGAGATGTGACATTTTGGCACTGTTGTATGTGCGATACACAACAGCAGGTTCTATGAAGTAGCAGCTGACTCAAAGAAGAAGAAAACATAATAATTCTGTTTATTATCACCTAACCCGGCTGAAATCACTTCCTGTTTGAGTATCGCCTTCATGGAACGAATGGTGAAGTCGACGTGACTGACCTGTCTCGAATCGAGTCCATCGTGTCCTGGACCTTCACGGAGTGCAGGTTGTTGCTCTCCACCAGCTGCTGTCCGGCCTGCAGAGCGCCATTGATCTTGTCCTCATTGGCCTCCGTGGTGGTCACGAAGTCCTCGTGCTTCTTCAAAGCTTGCTCTGCTCCAGCCAAGGTGTCGGCTTTGGCTACGTGGGCCAAGGTGTACTCCTGACAGAACGACAGGGTGAAGGTAGTCAGACCTTCGGAGAGGATGTGAAACATGTGGAGTGCTACCTGACCCCCCTGCATTCCAGCATGGACACTACGTTCCTTTTAAATACCTGCAGCATCTCCAACCTGCCGTTGTAAAGCTGAAACGGTACCTGGTTGTTGAGGGCGGCCTCCACGGCCTTGCCGTCCCTCATGAATCGCTGGAAGCCCAAACCCTGGTCCAGGAATGCCTTCTGACTGTCCCACATCTTCTGCAGCTCATACCAACCGCGGTCCATCCCCTTCAACCTCTGCTCCAGCTGCTGGTACTGGGGGTCGTCCTCCTGGCCCTGGGTGACCCGGGCACCGGTGTCCCTCACACAGCGATAGTCCTCCTCGTGGTCGTTGATGTCGTCATGCAGCTCGTCATGTAGGCGGAGCTGTTCCTCCACCTCTGGCAGCGTGGCGGGGGTTTCCTCTGAAGCCACGGCCTTCTGGCTTCTAAAAAGCCAGGACTGGAAGTCGTCCATGTCTTGGAGGAAGGTCTGCAACTTGCTCACCTCGCCCAAAGAGTCCTCTCTGTCTTTCAGTGTCTTTCTCAGCGTGTCCCAGACGGTGTCTAGCGCTCGTCTGCGAGCGAGGATGTCTTTGGCGTTCTCTGGCTGGTCTTCAGCCAGCTGGTCAGCCTCTTTCCTCAGGAAGTTCAGCTTGGTTTCGATGGCAGCCAGGTCTCGCTCCATGCCGAACAGTTTCCTCTGGATGGTCATGACGGCTGCCAGGTCGCTGCCCAGCCCCTGCGTGGATCCGATGACGCGGGTCTTGTCTCGGATCCACGAGTCTGTCTCGTCACACTCCAGCACGTAGTTGTTGAGGCCGATGGCAGAGCCGACTTTGTGGTTTTTCTCTTCCACCGAAGCCTTGAAGGCCTCCCACCTGGAATATAGTCACAATTACGACGGCCCAGAACTCTCTGAAGCAGCGAGCTGCGTTAGGCTGTAACGTTTGATGTCACTTAAACCCGCCCGCCCCCTGATTGGCTGACGTACCGGGCCCAGCCCACGGATCCTGATAGCTGCTTCCTCCGGTAGCATTTGACACGGGGGTGGAGATGGGCTGGGGGAACGGCTTCCTGCCCTTCCCATAGAGGCGGTAACTCGCACTGTTCTGTTTGTGGATCCGGTTATTGCGATTGACTCGTCTATTTTTACCGCGTGCCCGATGGGGGGGGGCCTAGTGCTCCACTTTCTACTTTATGTTTCACGATTGCACCGGAAGAATTCCTACTTTGTGAATCCGTTCACTGGCGATGGTGAATAAAGCGATTCTGAAAATAAAGATGGCTGACTTTGTTTGTTGTATTCTTCAGGTGTACTAACGGACTCGTGACACGCGTGTTAAACAGATAACCCACTTCGTATCGAGGCGTGTCCGGCAGTCGTTGGCCTCTTTGGTGCGGGGGTGGCGGCTCTCCTCCAGCCGTGTCACGGCTTGGTTGACGTCGTTCTTTCGGGCCTGGACGTGGACCATGTCCTGAGCCAGAATGCGGAGCCTGAAACGAGATGAGGGCTTGTTTAGGTCTCAGCGATTCAAGTCATTTTAATGTTCTGCTCTGGGTACCTGTTTTGTACCACCTCCAGGTCCTCCAGGTTGTCCGGCACCTCTAACCGCACCAACCACGTCTCCTTCTGGCCCATCCAGAGCTCACAGGCATCCGTCTCGCTGAAGGTGGTGTAAAGCGCCGTGGCATCGTCAAGCTTATCCTGCCTCAGGTCAGCCAGAGACACGAGGTCCGTGTACAGGTCCTTGACGTCTTTCAGCCGTTTCTGGATATCGGGGGTGTTCTGCAGCTCCTCGGGTAGGGCGTCGGCTTGTTTGGACAGCGTGTCCACGTTGGTGCCGTTCTGGACGGCTTCGTTCCTGAGGTCGTTGTGCTTCTTCAGCAGCCGTTGGGTGGTGTACTCGTCGTGACCTACGTCATCGCTGCTCATCTTCCTCTTGGCGTCCAGGAGCCATGTCTTGAGCTCATCAGCATCTCCCTGAAACTGGAAAAAGCTTTGCGTGTCGTGGAGGTTTTGTTTCCGGAAGTCAGCCAGCTCCTCCAGCTGCTGCCACTGCCCCCCGATGTCATCCATACGTTCCTGGACCTTTGGTGAGCCAAAGTGTTTGGCCTGGATCATCTTTTCTCCTTCAGCCAGGATGTTCCCGAGGCCGGCGCGGCGAGCTGTGAGCTCGTCCTCGAAGGCGTCGCGTTTGCTCTGGAGCAGCAGCACGCTCGTCAGGTCCTTGCCGTAATCTAGAGAGGAAAAGATGTGCTCCTTTTCTCTGATCCAGCTCTCCAGCTCCGTCAGCTCCCACAGGAAGTTCCAGAAGCAACGGGATTGCTGCAGGCGAGCTTTCCGCTGGGCCACCAGCGCACACAACTCCTGGTAACACAGCTCCAGGTGCTGCACCCTATCACGGATCACCTGGGGGTCACATGGCTTGTAGGCTGCAAAAGAAAACAATTACTTGTACATTTCTTATTTCTACTGGTTCCTGCATGTTTTTAACTGCCAGACCTGCTCCTAAGAGCAAAGGTTTAATTCCGTACTATCTCCATCGGCGAACTTGAGAGCGGCGGCGCCGGTGCTCTGGACCCCGTCCGCCTGCAGAGCGATGTCGTTCTCTAGCAGAGCGTGTTTCTGCAACAGGTCTTCCACTTCCAGCAAGTGTTTCCCAAAGTCAGGGGACAGAAGTCGAGCCTAAAGCGAGGGGACGACAGTTCAGTCTCCAGAACCAAACGCCATCAGCTGATATCTTCTGCACCTTCATGTCTTCCATCCAGCTGATGATGTGTAGCATCTCCTGGAAGATCCTCTGCAAGGTCAGGTTCTTCTCCAGGCGAATCCTCCGGGCCTTCAGCAGCTCCTGCAGGTAGTCCCACAGGCGCAGGACGTTGTCTCTCTTCACATCGATGCGTTTGGAGTCGTGGTATCGCTCAGACTCCAGCTCCTCTGAGCTCTCCACCAAGGCCTGGACGCGCTGCTCGTACGCAGCGATGTCCGTCTCGATGGCGTCGTGTTTCTTCTTCGCCGCCTCCACTGCTGGCAGGTCGTAGCCGAAGTTATCCTGAGGAGAGAACAGAGGCCACGCCTCCATTTTACCTCGAATGCTGAATCTTCAACGATCAATCGGACAGAGGAGTGATCGGTGATTTTAAATTCACTTCCTCGTCCTTGCTCTTGGCTCAGCAGTGGCTCCACGGTTTGGACCTTGGGCCGGGAAGCGGAGAAGTCCACCAGGTCGCCGGCTCGAGTCCCGGCTCAGACTAAATGTGGAGTGTGGGCTGGTGGCGGTAGAGGGGCCAGTCTGCCTCCAGAGCACCGTCGAGGTACCCTTGAGCAAGGCACTGTCCCCTCAACTGCTCCAGATGTGCCTTCACCCTATTCCCTCTTTTACAGACGCACCTGAGATTGGCCACCAGGTACCAGTAAATAGGACGCCTCACCTGAGACACCAGCCTCTGGTTCTCCAGCAGCCACGCCTCCCTCATGGCCACCTTTCTGTCGAACCTCCTCGCTGTCTGCTCCAGCTTCTCCTGCCTGATCAACTCGTCTCTCAGGACACGCTCCCGCTCGTGCTCCGCCCCCTCCAGGTGCTCCCATGCCTGCAAATGCACCATCAGATGTGAAGACCTCAGGTGGACGCCGGTTACACACACTAGTGACGCCGGTTACACGCTAGTGACGCCGGTTACACGCTAGTGACGCCGGTTACACGCTAGTGACGCCGGTTACACACGCTAGTGACGCCGGTTACACGCTAGTGACGCCGGTTACACGCTAGTGACGCCGGTTACACGCTATTGACGCCGGTTACACGCTAGTGACGCCGGTTACACGCTAGTGACGCCGGTTACACGCTAGTGACGCCGGTTACACGCTATTGACGCCGGTTACACGCTAGCGACGCCGGTTACACGCTAGCGACGCCGGTTACACGCTAGCGACGCCGGTTACACGCTAGCGACGCCGGTTACACGCTAGCGACGCCGGTTACACGCTGGCGACGCCGGTTACACGCTGGCGACGCCGGTTACACGCTAGTGACGCCGGTCACACGCTAGTGACGCCGGTCACACGCTAGTGACGCCGGTCACTGGCTATTGACGCCGGTTACACGCTAGTGACGCCGGTTACACGCTAGTGACGCCGGTTACACGCTAGTGACGCCGGTTACACGCTATTGACGCCGGTCACACGCTAGTGACGCCGGTCACACGCTAGTGACGCCGGTTACACGCTATTGACGCCGGTTACACGCTATTGACGCCGGTTACACGCTAGTGACGCCGGTCACACGCTATTGACGCCGGTTACACGCTAGTGACGCCAGTTACACGCTAGTGACGCCGGTTACACGCTATTGACGCCGGTTACACGCTAGTGACGCCGGTTACAGATTAGTGACGCCGGTTACACGCTAGTGACGCCGGTTACACGCTATTGACGCCGGTTACACGCTAGTGACGCCGGTTACACGCTATTGACGCCGGTTACACGCTAGTGACGCCGGTTACACGCTCGTGACGCCGGTTACACGCTCGTGACGCCGGTTACACGCTCGTGACGCCGGTTACACGCTATTGACGCCGGTTACACGCTAGTGACGCCGGTTACACGCTAGTGACGCCGGTTACACGCTAGTGACGCCGGTTACACGCTAGTGACGCCGGTTACACACTATTGACGCTGGTTACACGCTAGTGACGCCGGTTACACACTATTGACGCTGGTTACACACTCGTGACGCCGGTTACACACTCGTGACACCGGTTACAGATTAGTGACGCCGGTTACACGCTAGTGACGCCGGTTACACGCTAGTGACGCCGGTTACACGCTAGTGACGCCGGTTACACGCTCGTGACGCCGGTTACACGCTCGTGACGCCGGTTACACACTCGTGACGCCAGTTACAGATTAGTGATGCCGGTTACACGCTATTGATGCCGGTTACACGCTAGTGACGCCGGTTACACGCTAGTGACGCCGGTTACACACTATTGACGCTGGTTACACACTCGTGACGCCGGTTACACACTCGTGACGCCGGTTACAGATTAGTGACGCCGGTTACACGCTAGTGACGCCGGTTACAGATTAGTGACGCCGGTTACAGATTAGTGACGCCGGTTACACGCTAGTGACGCCGGTTACACGCTAGTGACGCCGGTTACACGCTCGTGACGCCGGTTACACACTCGTGAGATGAAAGGTATAACAGGACTGCCTCTCTGACCCGGTTGATATCTGCGACCAGGGCCCCCTCCTTCGGTGTGTAGACCCTCTGGTTGTTGGACCTCATTCGGCTCTGTATGGTGAACAGCAGCACCTCGAGGTTTCCTTTCTCCTGGAACCTGAATGTCACATGAACACAGGATGTACATTTACTGAACATCAAACCACTCCGATCAATCACTGAGTAATCTGAGATACAAAAGATTCATTTTTCTATTATTGATAACTTAACTTTTCTTTTCCATCATGAGATAATATTTCTCCAATTTGTCTGAGAATAGTGTTATGATCTATGAGTGTGTGTCGGGTGCAACACGCCCTGATGTTGATCCTGGTGTGCTGATCCGATCTGGTTCTTGGCTCAAACTCACTTGGGCGGCTTCTCCACAGTGCGGTAGGTGTTGAAGGCCTGAAGCTGCTGCTGGACGCCGCTCAGAGAGTTTGTCAGTTTGCGGTTGTTCAGCACAACGATGGTCTGTTCAATCCACGTCAGCAGATCCAACGCCAGCGTCTCGTACTTAGCGATCATCATCCCTATCTCGATGGCGTGGTCCAGAACCTGAGGTAGGAGGTCAAACAGGAGGCATGAGGGAACCTGATTTCAACAGGGCGGCATCTTTTTTATCACCTTCCCGACTCTCTTGCCCTCGACGGCGAGCTGCTTCATCTTGGAGAAGTAGTGGTAAAACGCCACAACGTATGTGATGATGGACTTCTCATCCGGGTTCTCCGTGAACACATCTAAAAATCAAAATGCCACACAGGTTGTTTACGCAGACGGCGACATCTTTGAGGTCACAAACATTCAGTTGTGCACGGTGGGGGCGGGACCTCACCGATGACTCACCTTCTGGGTCCAACAGCTTGGTCACGCCCAGCTTCTGTTCTGCCACGTTAAAGGCATTCTGGAGGTTGTGGGTCGGGTTGGACCTCTTCAGAGTGTTATAGTCAACCAGGTCCGGTCTGAGAGGGAGAGATGGACAGAATAAGGAGACGGATGAGAGAATTAGCTGACGCTGTGAGTGCGTTTCCATCCGTTCTTACCGGTGTTTGTGTATGAGAGCGTTGAAGGCCATCCCGTCCTTCCAGCAGGAGGTGAAGTTTGTGATGTTCACATTGGAATACCTGGAAAAAGCCCAGCATGAACATGAAGCAAACATCGGAGCATATTCGGCTTTAAATCAGTGGCAGGGACCAGCTCTGCTGCGCCGGGGACGATGAAGAGTTCCCGGAGCAGCAGTGTCTTCCCCAAAAAGTGTTCAACATTCCAACAAGACTGAGAGGAGTAAACAAGTAACACCTTCTTGAGTAAAGTGGAAAGAAGAAGCTACAGTAAGCAGCAGCCCGTTAGCTTAGGTTAGCCTGAAGGCGAGAAAAAGGGGACAACAGCTAGCCAAAAGAACGAGATTGTCCGACTCGCACCTGAACAAAGGCGGGGGTCATGTGATTGCCGGCGTTAGTCTGTCCGTCTGGAGAAAGATAACTCAAAAGTTTCTGGACGGACCTTGATGAACATTTCAGGAAATGCCCTCTTGTGGCCACTTGTGGAATAAAACCCTAATTATTTTATTTAATGCTTATATGTGCACATTTATTCAGTGAAACGCTTCTGCTGCTCACAGAAGCGTTCACATGCTGCCCTCCTGTGGCAAATTGTGGAATAAACCCCTAATTATTATTTAATTTTAATATGTGCATATTTATTCAGTGAAACGCTTCTGCTGCTCACAGAAGCGTTCACATGCTGCCCTCTTGTGGCCACTTGTGGAATAAACCCCTAATTATTATTTAATTTTAATATGTGCATATTTATTCAGTGAAACGCTTCTGCTGCTCACAGAAGCGTTCACATGCTGCCCTCTTGTGGCCACTTGTGGAATAAACCCCTAATTATTATTTAATTTTAATATGTGCATATTTATTCAGTGAAACGCTTCTGCTGCTCACAGAAGCGTTCACTGCTGCCCTCTTGTGGCCACTTGTGGAATAAACCCCTAATTGTTTTATTTAATGTTAATATGTGCATATTTATTAAGTGAAACACTTATGGACAGACACATTTCTCTATACTCCTGTCGCTTTCTGTAACTTCTTGAAGAAGAGAGTAGTTGCCAGCGCGAGAGATTGCAGAGGCCCGATGATCACTCATCGAACATATTTTTGTTGTCATACTGTACTTCAGCTATTCCTTGGAGAAAATCATCCTTTACAGTTTTAGGTTCAAATGTATTCCAGAATTTCAGATTATAATTATACAAAAATGAAAAAAAAATCTAATGATTTCTCCAGGTTAGATTAAAACATGGAGACTTGATTACGGGCATCATGAAATATTTTTACTTAATACTTCAACTGTGTTTGTCACTGATCTTGCATTTGCTTTGCAGTTTATAAATGTCTGGCCATATAAAACAGACAGTATTTTTAACCTGCAAAAGAATTTACATCTGATTTCAGAAGTGGAACAAGAATTCTTAAAGGACAGCTCGGCGATAAAAGTCACGCTTCCCACTCACCCTGCAGTTTTCATTTGGCACCAGAGGAGAAGAGCATCCTTGGCTGAGCGCGTCTCCTTCTGGTCCGCCCGACCCGTCTCCACAACAATGTCCTGGATCTGATAAACAGGAAGCACAGCTGAAACCCGGCTAACGACTAAGGGAAATCAAACCAGAATCTTTCAGAAAGCAGACGTGGAAATTAACTTATCTATACAACACCTCTTTTATTCCATTTTACAGACAGATTAGGAGGTTTTCATTTAAACTAATCTCATGTTTATGGTGAACAGTCTTTGCAAACTGGATTCCCGCTAATCCAGACGTTAGCTTCTGCTCATAAAGTGGGGGTAGTTATCAGAAATCTTCCCACATTGGGCCAGTAATCAGAGCAATGGTGGGACACGAGGGAAGGGGACGAAATTGAGCCGTCTTTGGTCCTAGTTTACGCCAACAGATAAGATCCTGACAGAACCCATTTCTCTAATTCCCTTGAATAATGGAGGAGGCCACACTGTTTGAACTAACATCTAAAAATAACAGTGCTGCTGTCAAATTAAAAATAAATATATGCCATCCAGAATGATAAGAGTCAAACAGATGAGATGCTGTGCATCCAACAGCAGGGACTCGAAGGCATCGCATTCAGGATGAAAACAGGACCAGCTTGTTTCCATGGACACGTAGACTAAAGGCAGTTATTTTAAATTGTTATTATGTTATTATGCACAAATTAACGAAGCTCTGATTTCAGGATCTGTCGGCCTCGTCGTGATGTCATCTCTGAAGACTGAAGCCGCACTACATTCATTGATTAGTTAACTATTGTGTATTCATTCGTCATGAATTATCTTTTCACTTGAGCTGAAACAAATAGTAAACCTTAAATAGCTAATAAGAACCAAAACATCTTCAGCTTCTGATGATGAGGAGAGTTCACGTCAACCATCTCTACCTGGAAGCGGAGGATGATGGTCCAGATGAGGCCGAGGATGAGGCGATGGTTCCCATCGACGATATCGTGGGAACCCATGTTCTCCAGATGGACCCTCTGTTCTCTGAGGAACTGCAGAGCCTTGTCGACGTTCTCCAAACAGTGGATGCGCATCCGGCCTTTAGTGGGTTTAGGCTGGAGGCAGGAATATAAAGAGAGAGGGATGAAAAACAAACGAGGAGAAAAGCAAACGGGTCAGGATTGACTCCTCACCAGCCGTTCACCAGAGAGAACCTCCAGCAGTTTGATGAGCATCCGTCCGTCCCGCAGGTCCAGGTAGAGGTCGGGGGTGCGGCAGCCGACCCGGGACAGCATGGAGTTGACCCATTTAGTGAAGGTCTTCTTCTGGACCGCTTCACGCTCGTCTGACGGAGGTGAGACAGAAGACGACTCACGACTAGTTCAACATTCAGAAGAGAACAACCGCCGTGCTCAAGGGCACCTCGGACAGACAGCGATCACACAACCGCTGTGCTCAAGGGCACCTCGGACAGACAGCGATCACACAACCGCCGTGCTCAAGGGCACCTCGGACAGACAGCGATCACACAACCGCCGTGCTCAAGGGCACCTCGGACAGACAGCGATCACACAACCGCTGTGCTCAAGGGCACCTCGGACAGACAGCGATCACACAACCGCCGTGCTCAAGGGCACCTCGGACAGACAGCAATCACACAACCGCTGTGCTCAAGGGCACCTCGGACAGACAGCGATCACACAACCGCCGTGCTCAAGGGCACCTCGGACAGACAGCAATCACACAACCGCTGTGCTCAAGGGCACCTCGGACAGACAGCGATCACACAACCGCCGTGCTCAAGGGCACCTCGGACAGACAGCAATCACACAACCGCTGTGCTCAAGGGCACCTCGGACAGACAGCGATCACACAACCGCTGTGCTCAAGGGCACCTCAGGCAGACAGCAATCACACAACCGCTGTGCTCAAGGGCACCTCAGGCAGACAGCAATCACACAACCGCTGTGCTCAAGGGCACCTCGGACAGACAGCGATCACACAACCGCCGTGCTCAAGGGCACCTCGGACAGACAGCAATCACACAACCGCTGTGCTCAAGGGCACCTCGGACAGACAGCGATCACACAACCGCCGTGCTCAAGGGCACCTCGGACAGACAGCGATCACACAACCGCCGTGCTCAAGGGCACCTCGGACAGACAACGATCACACAACCGCCGTGCTCAAGGGCACCTCAGGCAGACAGCAATCACACAACCGCCGTGCTCAAGGGCACCTCGGACAGACAGCGATCACACAACCGCCGTGCTCAAGGGCACCTCGGACAGACAGCGATCACACAACCGCTGTGCTCAAGGGCACCTCGGACAGACAGCGATCACACAACCGCCGTGCTCAAGGGCACCTCGGACAGACAGCGATCACACAACCGCTGTGCTCAAGGGCACCTCGGACAGACAGCGATCACAAGGTGAAATGATTTTGTCACACCAGGTGGACACAGTCAACTTATTGAAAGCTATGCCTTTTTCAAAAACCCAATGTTCTGAATTAATTCTCAGGACGTCCCGTCACAGAGGCTGGTGCAAACGGACGGGCAACACAAGCCGAATGAAGAGGAAGCCGTCTTCGTGAGGCTCTTCAGACATCACGGTAAGCTTCCTGTTCAGTCTGTGGGATCTTGTTTTAGGGTGTTCTGCTTTATTTACTTCCTTTATTGTCATCTTTATTTGTCATTGAATGAAGTTCTTCAGTACCTGAACGTGTTTGAAGTTGAAACATCCCAACTGGCTGGGCCGTTTTCCCCACGGTGGGTACAACCGCGGATAATTAGGAGTCAAATGCAGCCAACGGCGCCGGGCTCAGCGCTGGAAGTCATCATAATAATGAACGATGCACATAGAACCCCCAAATAATCTGGATAATAATCTCCAGCAAAGCCTTCCTTCTGATCATCAAAGCTGCAAAGCGGTTTGCGGTGCGTGATGAGACATAAAAGCATTTCACTGAAGTCGCAAAAATATCTTAATGATCTTTAATTTATTCTACTTGGAAAATCAGAGGGAAAGGTGGTCGAAGCTTCTCTCCTTTCTGACCGGATGAACCATCAGGTCAACGATGTCGGTCGATAATCCAGCATACCAGCGAGACCCGTTTGTCTTTCTGCAGCGTATCCTCCCTCTTCTTCCTCATCTTCCTCTCCCTAATGCACTCCGGCCATTCGGGAGTTCAGGCAGACAGGAATACTGATCAGATAATAATGCGTAGGTCTTATGCAGAGCTTCACATCGTGAGGGACGCTGTCCTGCAGCATCTGTGTGAGACAGACATGAGGGACGCTGTCCTGCAGCATCTGTTTGAGACAGACGAGGGACGCTGTCCTGCAGCATCTGTGTGAGACAGACATGAGGGACGCTGTCCTGCAGCATCTGTGTGAGACAGACATGAGGGACGCTGTCCTGCAGCATCTGTGTGAGACAGACATGAGGGACGCTGTCCTGCAGCATCTGTGTGAGACAGACATGAGGGACGCTGTCCTGCAGCATCTGTTTGAGACAGACATGAGGGACGCCGTCCTGCAGCATCTGTTTGCTGATCTGACCCGAGATCAGATCGGGGCTGAAACTGATCCAAGAATCAGACTGATCTTCTAAAGTTCCTGATCTGGATCTTGGAAAAACCTTTCAGCAGTGAAATCGAGTTAAACTATCAGACTAATAATGATCCGGATTCTAGGGGCAGGTCCAGGAGTCACATGATGAGGGTCAGCCTCGAGGAGTGTGAGGTCCTCCTCGATGTTTGGGGCTGCAGGAGGAGGACACTGAGGATGATGAGGATAAGGGTGGGAGTCCCACGGGGTCCAGCGGGATGTGCCGGAGGGCGCCATTCCTCTCCAGGTGGTGTTCGGGCTCCTCCCGCTTCCTGCTTTGGACCCGGTGGACCGACGGGGTGCTCCTGCCCACCCGAGAAAGAGGGGCGTCCCTCTCCGGCGGGACCAACGGGAGGCGGGCAGCCTCCTTGGTGCCGCCACTCCGGGCTGGGGCTGGCTGATGGGGGCGGCGCGAAAGAGGCACGGGCTGCTCATGTTGACCCCCCCAAACACAAACAGCCTGGAGCTCTGGCTCTCTGTCCTCCTCCTCCTCCCTTCTTCCTCACTCCGTCCCGCCCACACCCTCCACTGATGACCCATGGTCTGGGGGGTTATATGAGGAGCGACCTCCACCTTCACTTTGTGCGCCTCCCTCTGGCAGGAAACGCTGATTGCATGACAGAAGCATCAACGCAACATGCTAACACAACAACACAACATCACCCACACAGAAGCATCAACGCAACATGCTAACACAACAACAACACAACATCACCCACACAGAAGCATCAACGCAACATGCTAACACAACAACAACACAACATCACCCACACAGAAGCATCAACGCAACATGCTAACACAACAACAACACAACATCACCCACACAGAAGCATCAACGCAACATGCTAAGACAACAACAACACAACATCACCCACACAGAAGCCTCAACGCAACATGCTAACACAACAACAACACAACATCACCCACACAGAAGCATCAACGCAACATGCTAACACAACAACAACACAACATCACCCACACAGAAGCATCAACGCAACATGCTAACACAACAACAACACAACATCACCCACACAGAAGCATCAACGCAACATGCTAACACAACAACAACACAACATCACCCACACAGAAGCATCAACGCAACATGCTAACACAACAACAACACAACATCACCCACACAGAAGCCTCAACGCAACATGCTAACACAACAACAACACAACATCACCCACACAGAAGCATCAACGCAACATGCTAACACAACAACAACACAACATCACCCACACAGAAGCATCAACGCAACATGCTAACACAACAACAACACAACATCACCCACACAGAAGCCTCAACGCAACATGCTAACACAACAACAACACAACATCACCCACACAGAAGCATCAACGCAACATGCTAACACAACAACAACACAACATCACCCACACAGAAGCATCAACGCAACATGCTAACACAACAACAACACAACATCACCCACACAGAAGCATCAACGCAACATGCTAACACAACAACAACACAACATCACCCACACAGAAGCCTCAACGCAACATGCTAACACAACAACAACACAACATCACCCACACAGAAGCATCAACGCAACATGCTAACACAACAACAACACAACATCACCCACACAGAAGCATCAACGCAACATGCTAACACAACAACAACACAACATCACCCACACAGAAGCATCAACGCAACATGCTAACACAACAACAACACAACATCACCCACACAGAAGCCTCAACGCAACATGCTAACACAACAACAACACAACATCACCCACACAGAAGCATCAACGCAACATGCTAACACAACAACAACACAACATCACCCACACAGAAGCATCAACGCAACATGCTAACACAACAACAACACAACATCACCCACACAGAAGCATCAACGCAACATGCTAACACAACAACAACACAACATCACCCACACAGAAGCATCAACGCAACATGCTAACACAACAACAACACAACATCACCCACACAGAAGCATCAACGCAACATGCTAACACAACAACAACACAACATCACCCACACAGAAGCATCAACGCAACATGCTAACACAACAACAACACAACATCACCCACACAGAAGCCTCAATCGCCTAAAGTAACACGAGCTGCCTGCAGGGGGAGGAGCTATCGTCACCATCTGGATTACCGGATCCCGTTTAAAAACCGAACCGATCAGATCCATTAAATACTTTTATAGTGAATAAATGAATACATTAAGCTCCTCCTCCACCGAGCTTTTTACTCGTTCTGGCCCTCCCCTTCAGAAGCTATTTAAACAGACTATTTATAACCCCCCCCCCCCCCGGCTCCCCTTCAGAAGCTATTTAAACAGACTATTTATAACCCCCCCCCCCTCCACAGGTGGGGGGGGGGCCCCACCAGGAATGCCAGAGATGCGGACTATGGACAGCCGGGAAACTGTCCAGACCGCTCTGATGTGTCAGGACGCCAGGGGGCGAGGAGACCCTCAGCTCCTTGGTGGGGGGGGGGCAGCACATCCACTCACCTGCGAGGGCCTTGATGCGGGAGCGCTCAAAGAGCCGGGCGGAGCTGTTGTCGTTGTCCAGCCCCTCGCCACAGAGGTCGAAGCGGGCGTTGATGTGGCTGTACTGCTGCGTGATCTCCGCGTTGTCGAAGTCCGTGGTGGATGTCATGGCGGGCGGGGGAGGGGCCGCCAATCCTCAGGTGCTTTGAAATGGGTGAAGGGCGCTGCAGGTGGACCTAAGCAGGCAGGAGACGAGTCAATAATACGATACGTTGTCTGACAATTCGTCAATCGCTGACATGACAGATACACCTGTCAGGTGAGTCTCAGGTATCGTTTCACACATCTGCACCTCCTGACCTCCATTTTGTGTCTTTGGCGGTGGTTTTCTGTGCGGGATGGCGGTTGAGCCGCTCAGATAGTCCTATCGGGCAGCGCCACGGCTGCGTTATCAGAACTCACAAGGGGGGGCGCGTTCTCGTAGCGACGCAGCTCACGTAGCTTCAGCGAGCGTGCGTGCGTGCGTGCGTGCGTGCGTGCGTGCGTGCGACGAGGGAAACTCATCTCCACAGAGTAGAAAAACGGGCGTGACCTCATGCGGGGCCGACATTGAAAGCAAATGTTCTGTTTTCGAGAACACTTCCTGTTAGCATGATGCTAAGTTGTAGAATTAAGGGTTGCCCTAACTGAGAAATGAAGACATGAAATTCAATAATATTGGAAGTAATTCGTAATACTTTAAGGAAAAAAGTAAATATAGGAGTGAGAACACAATTTGAGGAGGAATAGACCTCCTCCGCTCCGGGGTCAGCGTCCCGGGTTCAAACGATGACGCCCTGCATGTCTCCGCTATCAGGCGCGTGCAGCAGGACGCTCCGCCCGACGCTCCGCCCGACGCTCCACCCGACGCTCCACCCGACGCTCCGCCCGACGCCGGGGTTCTCCTTATCGCCTCACACTCAGCCCGGACCTGAACCTCCTACAACCAGGCTCAGGAGGAACCTGCACCTCGTCTCCCGTTTCAGTCTTTTCAAATAAACAAACCCGTCAACTCAGAAACAATGCCGTCAGCCAATCAGAGTTCATGTCCATCTCACCTGCAGGAGCTGCTATTAAACAGCATGATTGGGTCTACCTGAGGTCCAGCTAGCTTAGAGACTGTTTACCTCTAAGGTACCTCCATGGACATGATGTCATCGTGGAAGGAGGAACGCCAAGGATTCAATCACTGGATCAGAACCCATTTTAATCCCAGCATTCTGGCTTTTATGACGTCACCGCTCCCTGCTCTCAACGGGGTCTATTACAGACCAGGGGTGGCCGAAACCATCTCTCCTCTCAGATTGGAGGCGTTGATCATTAAACCACCTGCAGCACGGCACAGGTTCGACGCCCCGCGAGACTAGATTGAGCATTTTAACGTGACATTTAAAACATTTACGTTAAAAAAACATAAGTTATCTGAAAACTTCCTTCGTGCAGGAACTTTTAGATCTGCGCACTTATCCACGTGCGGTGACGTCACTGTGCGCACTTTTAAAAGGCAAATGAAAATGTAATTTAGAATTGAAATCTTTCATGAATCAGCGGCGATGTGGATTTAAGGTTACCCGTTAAAACCACGTGGTCCAACAGGTGGTTCTGGAGAAACTCTGGGTGGTGACACAAGTTCGGCCTCAGATCAATAAGTGAACTTCATTTATACTCACGTGTCGTCCGGTTCGAGCCTGTTTGTCGTCTTCCTGCCAGTGAACCGGTTATAATCCCACCGGTGGAGCGGCGCGGCGGCGCGGGGACGACGAGAGACTGAAGGCGCCGCGCGTTACACGCGCATTCCCGAAAGTCAGCGAGCGGCCCAGCCCGCGGGTTAAAAATAAAGTTCACGGAGGAGGGGAGCTGGTGACTGTAAATGGCAGAGGCCCCTCTGATGCTCAGCCCCCCCCCCTAAAGCCGCAGAAATGTCCCCTCTGCTGCAGGCGCGTGCACCTGGCACGGAGGTCCCCTCTGCTGCAGGCGCGTGCACCTGGCACGGAGGTCCCCTCTGCTGCAGGCGCGTGCACCTGGCGCAGAGGTCCCCTCGGCTGCAGGCGCGTGCACCTGGCACAGAGGTCCCCTCGGCTGCAGGCGCGTGCACCTGGCACGGAGGTCCCCTCGGCTGCAGGCGCGTGCACCTGGCACGGAGGTCCCCTCTGCTGCAGGCGCGTGCACCTGGCGCGGAGGTCCCCTCGGCTGCAGGCGCGTGCACCTGGCGCAGAGGTCCCCTCGGCTGCAGGCGCGTGCACCTGGCGCAGAGGTCCCCTCTGCTGCAGGCGCGTGCACCTGGCGCGGAGGTCCCCTCTGCTGCAGGCGCGTGCACCTGGCACGGAGGTCCCCTCTGCTGCAGGCGCGTGCACCTGGCACGGAGGTAACGTCATCGCCGGCGTTTGTCCGTCTGTTAGCAATAGATAACTGGAAAAGGATCTGAGTGACATTTTCAGTGTCACCAGAAACAGATGATTCCATGTTGGTGATGAGCAACGTTCCCGGTGAGCCGGTGAGCCGGTGAGCCGGTGAGCCGGTGAGTCGGTGAGTCGCCGGTGACCGGCTGCTCCGGCTAATGATGACATTCACGTGTTGTTGCGCGTCTAATAGACGCCATTGTCATCGCAGCAGGACTTTCGCGGGACCACATGCAGTAACATCCTTTATTTGTTGATTTTATCGCTTGTTTTTATGTTATTTGTTTTTATTGTGTACTTTGAGATTTACTTTCAAATGTAAAGTGTGTTTCAAATAAAATGTATTATAATGTTGCTCAAGGGACTGCTCAGTGTTTGTTCAGACGCATGAAAGATTAGAGGGAACTTTGGTGATGACACAGAAAAGATCCAGGGGCCTCATTTATCAACCGTGCGTGCGCACGCACTGATGTGTGCGTGCGCAATGCGCATAGGAACAGCCGTGCGTGCGTCCTTCTGTTAAAATAATCTCAAAATAAACGCTATAAACCTTTCCCATGATGTTCTTAGTCATTACTGTTACATGTTGCACGACTTCACGGAGAAACATTCATAGTTTGTGAACCCTCATTGACAATGGCAATAATAAACTAGTTCTGATTCTGATCCTCCATTTTGACCCGGAAGTAAACAAATGGTTAACGCAGCAGCATTGCTAACAAAGCTAAACTTTCACGCGATCCCGAGTTATAAAGTTAGAATTAAAATAGGTCAGGATTCCGAGTAAGTTTCTCTGGAGTTTTTCCCCATAAGGCGCGGGGCTCCGCACGCACTAATCGATGTTTTGTCTATGTAATTGCTTTAGAGGGACCATTGGTTTTACGGAAGTGTTCGTCAGAAAAGAACTTCCGGGTTCCACGCGACTGACAAAGTTCCGTTTCCAGCTATTTCCAAGCACAGACGGTAAATGCAGCAGCGCCGCTGGAGGGTCCCGGAAACAACGTGCCCCGGACGGTCGCCGGCAGAAGGCCGTACCTTTACAGCATTATTAAGAACGCGGTTTATCCGGCTAAATGGCAAAGTGGGGGGAAGGAGACCCTCGCTGGATCGTAGAAGAGAGAGCCGATGCGACTAATGTCAACAACTGGCACTGGTGAGGTCTGATGGAAGGCCAGCTAGCTAGCTAGCTAGCATTAGCGGGACAGCTAGCTAGCTAGCTAGCTGTCCCGCTAATGCTATCAACACATTTATCTCCATTGCAGCGCTGCGTCAAGCTACGGGCGTCTTCTCCAGGGTTTATCCTGAATGAAAATAGTTATCGTCCTAAACGGATCCGAGATTATTATTTAAATTAAGAATCGCCGAAGGAGCCGAGTTAATTTAACTCTAGAGTCGCTGTCCACTTAGCTTCACTCGGAGCTAGCTGCGGTTATGGTCGATCCTAATTCATAGATTGAGTTTGTGGAACGTTCTTTGTCGTTAACGACACTGTCAGTGACGCAACGCACGTGTTCCGCATTTACAACATATATATTATTATGTCTACTGTAATATTTTATAAGGAAGTGTTCCGTTTCTGAATTACTGCTGAAACACGTGAAGGAATGCATTTAAAAAATGATTAAATGTTACCGCAGTTTATTGATCTATGGAAAGGAAGTCAATACATGAGAAATTAGTGTCGTGAAATATGTGACCATCTTTATTGAGCATTTAAAAGAGGTCATTCCTTACAGACTTAATACATGCACAAATAAAGGCTGCAAGTTTGTCCATTATAGTCTCTGTAGGCCACAGGAATTATACTGTTAATCATTTACATTTTGCCTCTTCTGACATACCATAAATTGTCACCAAGTTTTGTCCATATGGCATGTTTACTTTTAGTGTATCAAACAATCCTGTTTATTACCTGCATTTCCTGGCACCCAGAAAACCCAGTTTTGCTGAGACGTGAAGATAAAATGTGATAATGGTTGGTTTGACGATATGTCATCTGGTAATGGTTGGTTTGACGATATGTCATCTGGTAATGGTTGGTTTGACGGTATGTCATCTGGTAATGGTTGGTTTGACGATATGTCATCTGATAATGGTTGGTTGGGTTAGGGTTAGGGTTAGGGTTAGGGTTAGGGTTGACGGTATGTCATATGACGGCTGAAACATTGGAGCACTTCCCTGCTTCGCTTCAGGAGGAAGCAGACTCGTGTGGAATCTGTCTGATCGGCTTCTGCTGGACTTTCCAGGACTGAACGAGATGCAACAAACTGGTCATCAGATAAATTGAGGTCCCTGCTTCTCGGCCTGACCGTGGCGAGTGACGAGGGGAGCTGCGAGGTCACAGAGGTCAGCAAGTTGGAAGGAGAGGCCTCGATTAATAACCGGAAAGGGAAACTTATTTTCTTCTATGAATGGAACCTGAAAGCTGCTTGGACAGGTGAGTCTAAGGGGGGGGGGGACTGCAGAAGAGCCTATCAGGACAGTATCTTGAACACCTTTCTACTGTGATGATGATGATGAATATATTTATTAGATAGAATGTTAGAGTACAAGTACAGTCACACAGTAGCATGTATTACAGTACAAGTACAGTCTAACAGTAGCGTGTATTACAGTACAAGTTCAGTCTAACAGTAGCGTGTATTACAGTACAAGTACAGTCAAACAGTAGCATGTATTACAGTACAAGTACAGTCTAACAGTAGCATGTATTACAGTACAAGTACAGTCTAACAGTAGCATGTATTACAGTACAAGTACAGTCACACAGTAGCATGTATTACAGTACAAGTACAGTCACACAGTAGCATGTATTACAGTACAAGTACAGTCACACGGTAGCATGTATTACAGTACAAGTACAGTCACACAGTAGCATGTATTACAGTACAAGTACAGTCACACAGTAGCATGTATTACAGTACAAGTACAGTCACACAGTAGCATGTATTACAGTACAAGTACAGTCACACGGTAGCATGTATTACAGTACAAGTACAGTCACACAGTAGCATGTATTACAGTACAAGTACAGTCAAACGGTAGCGTGTATTACAGTACAAGTACAGTCACACAGTAGCATGTATTACAGTACAAGTACAGTCACACAGTAGCATGTATTACAGTACAAGTACAATCACACAGTAGCATGTATTACAGTACAAGTACAGTCACACAGTAGCATGTATTACAGTACAAGTACAGTCACACGGTAGCATGTATTACAGTACAAGTACAGTCAAACAGTAGCATGTATTACAGTACAAGTACAGTCACACAGTAGCATGTATTACAGTACAAGTACAGTCACACAGTAGCATGTATTACAGTACGAGTACGGTCTAACAGTAGCATGTATTACAGTACAAGTACGGTCAAACAGTAGCGTGTATTACAGTACAAGTACGGTCTTGTTTCCGTTGAAAGTCCTTGGTACATAAATCCAATACAAATACAAATAAATTACTCCACGGATGCAAAATAACAATAAATTAAAAAGACACATAATATGTACAACGATGCTTGTTTCTACCAGAAGTACTTCTTAAAGTGCAGCAGTTATTGTATTATCTGTATATTTAACACCAGATCTGTTTTTCCAGGAACATCAAAGACAGGAATGGAATATAAAGGGACTTTTGATGTTCCGAACCTATCGGATGAGAACGACATGGAGGATCTGGATGTAAGTGTGATTCTGATGGGCTTGGTGGGTCTGAGGCCGGTGTGGTGACGCGTCTCCTGATCCTGGTCCAGATCTCCGTATCGCTGCATAAAGATGAACCTGAAACGCCCCTGAAGAACCTGATGAGGACGAAAGGAGCAGAGCGGATCCGTAAAGCTCTGGACAGCTACGTTGAGTCCTTGAAGACAGGTGAGAGACACCTCAGACAATCAGATTGATTTCAACTCTAAAAGTCAAAGCAGCAAATCCCCTAGTCTGGTGGGCGTGTCCATCCCGGGTAATGAAACTAGATAAAAATGTTGGACGTTTTATGAAATGTGAGTTCAAAATTTCTATTCGTCAGAAATGGTAAAGCAAATGAGAATATTCTTAAAATTGTCAAACAGCAGAAGTTTGTCATGAAGCCTTTCTGAAATGTGGAAAACAATTCTTTCTGTGGAGCTTTGAAGAGGTTTGCAGCCGGGATGAGAATCAGCACCTCTGAATCCGAGGCCGTGGTTCTCAGCCGGAAAAGGGTGGAGTGCACCCCCCAGGCCGGGGAGGAGATCCTGCCCCTAGTGGAGGAGTTCAGGTACCTCGGGGTCTTGTTCACGAGTGAGGGAAGGATGGAGCGAGAGATCGACAGACGGATCGGTGCAGCGTCTGCAGTGATGCGGACTCTGCACCGATCCGTCATGGTGAAGAGAGAGAGAGAGAGCTGAGCCTAAAGGTGGAGAGAGAGCTGAGCCCAAAGGTGGAGAGAGAGAGAGAGAGCTGAGCCTAAAGGTGGAGAGAGAGAGCTGAGCCCAAAGGTGGAGAGAGAGAGCTGAGCCCAAAGGTGGAGAGAGAGAGAGAGAGAGCTGAGCCCAAAGGTGGAGAGAGAGAGCTGAGCCCAAAGGTGGAGAGAGAGAGAGAGCTGAGCCCAAAGGTGGAGAGAGAGAGCTGAGCCCAAAGGTGGAGAGAGAGAGAGAGCTGAGCCCAAAGGTGGAGAGAGAGAGAGAGCTGAGCCTAAAGGTGGAGAGAGAGAGCTGAGCCCAAAGGTGGAGAGAGAGAGAGAGCTGAGCCCAAAGGTGGAGAGAGAGAGAGAGCTGAGCCTAAAGGTGGAGAGAGAGAGAGAGCTGAGCCTAAAGGTGGAGAGAGAGAGAGAGAGCTGAGCCCAAAGGTGGAGAGAGAGAGAGAGCTGAGCCCAAAGGTGGAGAGAGAGAGAGAGCTGAGCCCAAAGGTGGAGAGAGAGAGCTGAGCCCAAAGGTGGAGAGAGAGAGAGAGCTGAGCCCAAAGGTGGAGAGAGAGAGAGAGCTGAGCCTAAAGGTGGAGAGAGAGAGAGCTGAGCCCAAAGGTGGAGAGAGAGAGAGCTGAGCCCAAAGGTGGAGAGAGAGAGAGAGCTGAGCCTAAAGGTGGAGAGAGAGAGAGAGCTGAGCCCAAAGGTGGAGAGAGAGAGAGCTGAGCCCAAAGGTGGAGAGAGAGAGAGAGCTGAGCCCAAAGGTGGAGAGAGAGAGAGCTGAGCCCAAAGGCGAAGCTCTCGATTTACCGGTCGATCTCCGTTCCTACCCTCACCTGCAGGTCGGTCTCCGTTCCTACCCTCACCTGCAGGTCGATCTCCGTTCCTACCCTCACCTGCAGGTCGGTCTCCGTTCCTACCCTCACCTGCAGGTCGGTCTCCGTTCCTACCCTCACCTGCAGGTCGATCTCCGTTCCTGCCCTCACCTGCAGGTCGGTCTCCGTTCCTACCCTCACCTGCAGGTCGATCTCCGTTCCTACCCTCACCTGCAGGTCGATCTCCGTTCCTACCCTCACCTGCAGGTCGATCTCCGTTCCTACCCTCACCTGCAGGTCGATCTCCGTTCCTACCCTCACCTGCAGGTCGATCTTTGTTCCTACCCTCACCTGCAGGTCGATCTCCGTTCCTACCCTCACCTGCAGGTCGATCTCCGTTCCTACCCTCACCTGCAGGTCGATCTCCGTTCCTACCCTCACCTGCAGGTCGGTCTCCGTTCCTACCCTCACCTGCAGGTCGGTCTCCGTTCCTACCCTCACCTGCCGGTCGGTCTCCGTTCCTACCCTCACCTGCAGGTCGATCTCCGTTCCTACCCTCACCTGCCGGTAGATCTCCGTTCCTACCCTCACCTGCAGGTCGATCTCCGTTCCTACCCTCACCTGCAGGTCGATCTCCGTTCCTACCCTCACCTGCAGGTCGATCTCCGTTCCTACCCTCACCTGCAGGTCGATCTCCGTTCCTACCCTCACCTGCAGGTCGATCTCCGTTCCTACCCTCACCTGCAGGTCGATCTCCGTTCCTACCCTCACCTGCAGGTCGATCTCCGTTCCTACCCTCACCTGCAGGTCGGTCTCTGTTCCTACCCTCACCTGCAGGTCGATCTCCGTTCCTACCCTCACCTGCAGGTCGATCTTTGTTCCTACCCTCACCTGCAGGTCGATCTCCGTTCCTACCCTCACCTGCAGGTCGGTCTCTGTTCCTACCCTCACCTGCAGGTCGCGAGCTTTGGGCAGTGACCGAAAGAACGAGATCCCGGGTACAAGCGGCTGAAGTGAGCTTCCTCCGTAGGGGGGCGGGGCTCTCCCTTAGAGATAGGGGGAGGAGCTCGGAGTAGAGCCGCTGCTCCTCCCTGGTGAGGTGTTCGGGGCACGTCCCACCGGGAGGAGACCACGGGGAAGACCCAGGACACGCTGGAGAGACTGTCCCTCGGCTGGCCTGGGTCGTCCCCCCGGAAGGGGGAGAGCATGAAGAACACCTTAAATTCAGTGAGGATGAAGAAGAAGGTTTTAAGCGACCTCTTTTTTCTTTTTGCAGAGTTCACGCAGGGAATGATCCTTCCGACCACCAACGGTGAGGCTCCGCCTTGTTCCTCGCTCCAGTCCAAGGCGGAGCCCAATAAAACTCAGGTAGATTATTCAGCACGCTCCGTGTTTTCCGTGCAGCCGATCTTCACCAGACTTTGTTGTTTCTTGTGGAGCAGATTTCGTCCCCGAGCGGCACGGCTGCTCCCGTCAGAACGGGTATCAGGATCCCTACCTGCAAATTCAGCATGAGAGAGACCTTCCAGGCGTCGCCCACGGAGCTCTACAGAGTCTTTCTCAGGCAGGAGGTGAGCGTCCTCTGCCGAATCTGACCCGTCTCCGGTTTCAACCGGGTCCACTTAATCCTCGCTGACGAGAGAATACCACTGGAGAAATGGTGCTGGCGTGCTAGCGCTACTGGACAAATGTTCTCCAACTCACACGACTCGTGTTCAGGTCGCTCAGAAGAATGACTTTATCTTTGAGTTCGTCGTGCTCAGAAGCGCCTGAACCGTCACGGGGAGACGTTGAGTTGATCGGGGAATGTAGGAGGATGTTTTTATCGTGTCTCCTGCCCGTCTGCAGATGATCCAGGCGTTCACAAACGCTCCAGCGACTGTAGAAGCAGAGAAAGGCGGAAAGTTTCGTCTCCTCGACGGAAACATCATCGGTGAATTCACAGAGCTGGTGAGACGGTCGTCGTTTACAGATTCAGTTTGTGAGACTTTGGATAAACTGACCGCTGGTCCTCTCCTCCAGCTGCCGGACCAGAAACTAGTCATGAAGTGGAGGTACAACAACTGGCCCTGCGGTACGTACGTCGAGTATTTCCAAAGAATGAAAGAATGGCCTGTAGTAAAGACGCTGCAGCTCGGGTGTGGGTCCCGGTACGGTCCCGTTTGGTTAGCGTTAGCTTTCGGGATAACCTGCCCTCCAGTGGTAACTTACGGTCGTCTGTCTGCGGCACAGAGCACTACGCCACCGTCACAATGACCTTCTTGGACCGGAGCAGCGAGACGGAGCTGAAGGTGGAGTGTCGCGGCGTCCCGGACAGCGAGGAGGAACGGACGCAGGACGGCTGGAAGAGATACTACTTTGCGGCTATTAAACAGACTTTTGGATACGGAGCCCGACTCTTCTGAAGACTGGACTGTAGTACCGGTTTCAGTTTTTAAACCTGTCCGGGACGTCCCATTGTAAACTCCCAGCATGAGTCAATGAGAGACAAAGGACAGACCTGCCGTGTACGCGTTCATGTTTTCATTCGGGAGCGTAATTAAATCTAGCTTTCTCCAGATGTTGGTCAGCTGTTCAGAGGCTGCGTTTGGGAAATTATTTGAATTTCAATAAACGTTTGACCCAATAGCGCAAGTTGTTCTCCGCTTCTACAGTTACTGCAACTTAAAATGTCGCTAAGCAAAACAGATTTATTCTTTAAGTGTAACTCGTGTGGAGATGCATGTTGAATCTCAAAGCGCTCGATGGAGGACTGAAGACTGGATCGGAACTCTTACCTGGACCATCAACGACTCCGATGTTTCAGTTTCTGTGTCTCGTACAGGAAGCTGCTCAAAGGGGACATTTTGCTGTCTCACTTCAAAAAGTTTGTTTCCACTGAAGCTGTTGGAACAAAGTGCATTTATTTATTCATCATTTCATTCCTTCACACTGTAAGAAGACCGGTCGGTTAGAATAAACCAATCTGCATGCCCGTGTCTTTGTAATCCTGTTGTAAATAATGTAGAAATACAAACAGAATGTGGAGTCGCTACCCGCCCCAGGGGGCCGCCGGGTGCAGTCGACCCCGGTCCCCCAGCGTTGCAGCTGAGTGGGAAGCGAATGCCATGAGGGTCAGCGCCTCTAAATCAGGAAGCGGTGGTCTGTCCTCAAGGGGAGGAGTTTAAGCATCTTGGGGTCTTGTTCTCAAATGAGGGAAGGATGGCGGCAGGGATGCGGTCGTTTCGTTCAGTAGAATCAGGAAAGCAAAGTGCAGCTGAATTCAAGTCCACGTTCACATTTTAAACGGGCTTGTTGTCGTCTTTAGTACGGTGCATTCCTCCTCCAGGAATAATCTATCTATATAATGATCTAATGGCTGCAAAGGTCAAAGATAGGGTTAGTCAGTCTTCTTTAAGGAGGTTACACACCAGTAATAAACGTGCAGCACAAAGCTCGGCTTTTATTCCTGCGTCTACCAGACGACATGTCGGCCTGGTTGCTGTTTGCTGTCTGCACGTTCGTCTCACGGCAAGTAGGCGGTAAGCGTTCAAATATGCTTCTCATTTTTCCTGCCCTGTGTTTGATCTGTTAGTAAGAATATCTCTTGTACTGTCATTTCACCTCCCTGTTGTACCCAAACCAGTTTTTTTCATTAATCTATTATTTATTGTCTTGCAGGCTCCACAATCAGGGAGGAAGACTTCAGCCAGGTATCGTCTCGGTGTGACGTTTGTTAGGTTATTCCCATAAATTAACCATTTATTTTGTTGCAGAGTTGAATGATTAACTCGCTCTTTGTTTGGAAATTACACTTTCAGATACAATATTTGAGAGGAAGACAATAATTCAAAGTATTTTTTGTCTGTTATTGCTTGTTTGAGGTTCTGCTTTATGTGTTGTTGCGTAATGCACCACAAGTTTTCAAAAGGGGGGCAGGTGTGGACTGCCCACGGGCCCTAACCCCCCAGAGTCCCACAGATCTGATGCAAAGAATACTAAATACTTTTTATTGATTTGTCCCTCGGAGGGCAATTTGGTTTACAGCAGTTACGCTTTCTAACCGTAGCCTGCTGCTGGTCACCGCGTGCGCCGGGAGTCAAACCGGCAACCTTTCGATCAACCACTGCGCCGCCATGCTTTGGCAGTTTTGCTGAGCGGTCCGCCTGTAGATACAGCCGTCGTGTATGGCTTCAATAAATCCACCGTGGACCGGTGGTGGGTCGGATCGGAACAACCTTCCATGAATGTGTCCGTGTGCCTTTCCCTCAGGACGGAATGGGTTTTCCCCACCGCCGTCTTCATCCTCCATTCAGCTGCCCTGACATGAGTCCATCTCCCACCCCACCGTCCTCAGGTGAGTCACATTGAGTGAGAACTACTTTGAAGCTTTTCAAAGATTTTCAGTTTTCATTTTCATAAAGAATATATATACGGTGTACAGAAGTAACATTAGGGCACTTGTTTCTGCTGTATTTAACTAAGATCTTTAGTCTCCACTCGGTGGATCCAGACTATACGCAGCAGTGTAGTCAGTGCGAAGCAACAGGCAGGAACGAAAGGACAGCAAGGCTTAGGGAGCGGGCCGACGGGACGGCTGCAGCATCCGTGTCTGGAACAACTGCCAGCGATTTGCTGCTTGCAGACACCTTGTACCTGGGAATGGGAGCCAGGTCTCAGCTGCAGGCAGAGCAAACACAGTCTGGGGCCATCACAGTAACCCAAAGATCAACTGTTTGCACATACAAAGGGAGGACAAGGTTTTTAGGAAAGCTCAAACAAAAGGTTTCCAAGTACAGAAATAACCTGGAGCTGTGCTTCCTCTGTTTGTTCTGACTGCTTTTTTGGTCCTGTTTTCCAGTTGAATATGTCAAAGCCGCAGACATCAAAGTCATTGCAGCACTTGGAGACTCTTTAACTGTGAGTGAGGCCTTAACAGATCTATGAGAAGCCATTAAAGCTTGTAAATCAGTTAAGTAATGGTGATAAAACATTGATAATAAAAAGGTTTCTCATGTTTTGTATTTTGCAGACAGCTATTGGTGCAAATGGTTCGACTATTCTCTCCATACCTTTTGAATTTCGCCACATGTCTTGGAGGTGAATCAATCCTATACTCAGATTTGAAAATAGTTTTTTTGAATATACAGTAAATAGTACTTAAATAGCACCTTTCCAGTCCATCCATTCTGACTGGCACAAGACACATTAACTAATCTGGAGCAATATCAACAGCAATCATTCAATGCTCATCAATCAGCCATTCAGCGCAATTGGAAGGTTCGATATCTCGCTGGAGGACACTTCAGCATCTGTGCTGCCGGGGCAAGGGATCAATAAGTGGAAGATAACCCCTTCCTCCCTTGTGAAACAGCCACACCGTAGCGCAACGTAAACGTATTAAACACGTTACATTCTCCACTCGTCAGAGAACACGCTTGTTTCCTTCACAGCTTGTAAAAGTGACATCATTATCAATTTTCCATATTTCTGAAATTGTGATTTGAAAGAATCCAAAAAGATGCTAATTGATTTGTTAAACTGCATTGAACTCATATTAGAATAAGTCCAGAAATGATTGATGATGTTTATCGCTGCTGTGACTCCACCCATCCCAAACGCTGCGTGTTCAGCATCGGAGGATACGGAACGTACCGGAATATCATCACCCTGGCAAGTAGGTTCAGAGCCGCCGCGTCTCAGCTGGCATCCGGTCACGTGTATTGTTGGAACATCAGGAGCTGTTGATGTCTCTGTATTGGCCCATGATTATTGATTTTTTGTGTGAAAAGTGAGCCAATTCATAACCAAAACTTTCAGTCGCAGACTTAAAAAAAAAGCCACAGCTGTGCTGTATAGTTGAGCTGTTAGATAATGTTAGATAAATCACGACTATTTACTCCAGGATGTCTTTCCTTGATCTTTGTCTGCATTTATAAAATAATTGGTCTTTGTTAATATTACACCTGCCACGTCTTGTTTGATTAGACATTTTCAAACTGTTTAATCCCAACCTGCTGGGTCCGTCCCCCATGATGACTCTCCATGGCAGCCTGACAACAGTCAACGAGACCGGCTTCAACTTTGCTGTCACCGGCCACAACACACTGTAAGACTCTCAGGCTGGACAACGTCCTTATTATTAGTATTCATTTGTGCATTTTGGAAGTAATCAATTAAAAAGTGGAGCTTAGCTTGTAGCTGGCGGCTGCAGCTTTGACGATGAAGACTGCCGTTCATTCCAGTTGCTCGTTATGTCTATGAGTGATGAGTAAAGGTTGTGTCCTCTCCAGAAATGTCACAGATCAGATTAAACACATGATAAGCACGTTCAAGTCCTACCCGGTGAGTTCCATCGTTCAGCTTTCTGCTTATTGGATGGGGATGTTCACCAAACTGAGCCGAGCTTCTTTTTTAGGGTCTGGACTTCCACGGGGACTGGAAGGTGGTAACGATGCTGATCGGCATGAACGACATCTGTGATTACTGTAAAAACAAAGTAGGTGGAGCATGTTTATCTGTGACACTTCAAGACGAGGTCAGAGACCAGCCTTTGGGTTGGACATGTCCAGAGGAGAGACATGGACGCAGTGAGGGACGGCATGAGAGGGGCTGCTGTTGGGGAGGATGATACAAAGGACAGGGTGAAGTGGAGAAGGTTGGGTTGCTAGGGCGACCCTTGACGGACAAACCAGAAGAAGATGATGAATATTGTACTATTTACACAAGTGCAAATGTTTGACATCTATACAAGTTATTTAAATTATAAGAAAACATGAAAAAGTAAAAGAGTAGGTGAAATGATGAATTGACGAGAGACTATCCAGACAAATGCCGTCTTTCTTCACATGAAAGGATTCGATGCTGTGGAATGTGATGCTTTGATTTATTGTGGGTTTTTCTCTCTCGAATAATTTTCAAGAGAAAAAGATAGTGAGGCCGTTTGTCAGTTAGTCGAGCGTAGACCTACGCAACATGGCGTCAGTTGAAATGAACACACCTGTGCGGCCGTCCAGCCACGCCCAGCAACGATATGAGATGGGGTCAGGAGGTCAGGAGGTGTGCACTTTACTTTTGATATGAACACAGTCAGTCTCTCACCTCTGGTTATTTATATGATCGTCACGAGACAATATGAGCTATTCTCGTTATATAGTAAACATGGCAATTTGTGTTACGATGAACTGATGGTGTAGAAAGATCAATGCAATCCTTTCATCTATGCAGACCATGTTCTCCCCTGATCGCTTCATTCACCACATGACAGAGGCTCTGGAGCTGATGATGAACGAGGTAAGAATTTATGAACCCCCGTCATCAGGAAACAAAGTGATTGATAGATGACAAACAAATCCTACAAAGCTGGATAGCACGCAGGCTTAGCTCAGTGCCAGCATAAGCTGAGTGTAATATGAATGTTAGAATGTTAGGTAGCGTCAGAGCAGCAATTTATTCATTCTAAAGATCCATGATCGGACCAAAAACTGTAGAAAGTGTTTGAGCCCCAGGACCAACGTAGTCACACACTAAATACAGTAAAACATACTTGTGACCCCCCCCCGTGAGATCTCCTTCAGACCCTCAGGTGCTATTTTGTAAGACAGCAGAGGTCAAGGTTCGTTGGAATAAATAAATTGTAAACGCAGAGTTTCACTCTTCCTGCACGACTAGGAAAGTCGGTTTCAGTAACAAAAGACGTCGCTTTGAACGTTACTCATGAATGGTATCGTCTGATTCCAGATCCCAAGGACCATCGTCAACGTGGTGCAGATTCTTCGCATGAAGCCTCTCAGAGAGGTTCAGAGACCAACTCTTGGCTGTCAGCTTCAAAGGTTAGCTGATCAGCCATTAATCAGAAGCTCTTTCAGGCTTTTAGGACACATTATTTGCAGGCGCTCTACTGAGTTCTACTTCAGGAAGTTCATGCTGTTTGTTCATCTGCATGATAAAAGTATGACCTGATGCTCTGCTCACAGGAGTTTCTGCTCTTGCCTCGTTCAACCTGACGAAAACTCCACTGACCTGCAGGAGCTGGTTGAGATTAATTATGAGTTCCAGGTGAGTGTGCTCAACAAACAGCTTGATCTCTGAATAAATTCAGTCATTTTTGGACAGACAACTTTCGTTTTCCTGCTTCGAAAGGTCAAAGCTGTTAAAAAATGCTGGAAGGAAAGTTTCTGAAAACCCAGAACACTGAATGTTTTTCACTGTTCATAATAAACAAAACTTTATTAATGATGCTGCTTTAACACTTCACAGAGACGATTAGAAGTGCTTCTGCACAGTGATCGTTTCATCAAGAAAGATTTTGCTGCTGTTCTGCAACCTTATTTAGAGACTGCAGAACCGACAAGACTTCCTGTAAGTCCTCTTACATGACGATGATGATGATGATGATCAATCAGTGTTTATCTTTGGCCTAATGGTGTTTGCCTCTCTAACTTCAGGATGGGAGCATTGACCTGAGCTTCTTCACAGCTGACTGTTTCCACTTCACAGTTAAAGGACATGAATCTCTGGCAAAGGGACTGTGGAACAACATGGTGCATTTTCATGATTCTGTTATAACACATGTTATAAATGAGCTAAAGGTTTGGTTTAGGTTAGGTTCACCTTTATTGTCAATACACATGTTCAAGTCCCGGTACAAGATAACAAAATGCAGTTTAGCATTTAACCGGACAGAATTAGACGGGTTAAAATGCTTCACAGTTGTTATGCACGCTATGAACATTCTATGAAGCTAGACAAAATATATTGGTTTCTATGGAAGGATATAAACAAAATATAGAGGTGAAATTAGAATATACATAGAATACTTCAAAGTGCACCAACATATACCGGTACTGGTGGACATGCTATGGGAGTGATATTGACATAATGTACTTATTATACAGGTTGATAACAGGTGATATGAACATACTACACATATTAAGTACTAAGGTCATATTTTACGGATGGGTGAGAGACACGGACATATACCCAGAAGTGAAGGGGGGGTGGGGGCAGTGGGAGTCAGCAGACTTGACTGACCTTCAGATGTTTCCTCAGTTTCAGCCTGAGGGGGGTAAAGAGATGACGAACACGTTTTCAGACCCAGAAGAACTCATCTGCCCACCGAAGGTGAGCCGTGACTGACATGTTGAGATGTTCATATTTCACCGCGTGTGAATAATAAGAACTCGTCCCCCACGTCTCCAGGAGCATCCTCACATCTACACCAGACCCACGGACAGATCTTCTGCACCGACGTTGGACCGTGTCTCCGTCATCACGTTGCTGCTCTCTGAGTTTATTTATCTGTAGTTCAACAGGAAGACGCACCTCCAGGACTGGCGTTCATCAACAAACCTGCTCTGCCAAACTCAGAGCCACGTTTTGTGTTTGTGTGTTGTTTTCTGAGGGTTCTCTACTTATGGATTGAAAAAGTTGTGTTTTAACAAACAGCACAAACCTGTGATTTAATTTTTCTGTTGTCTGAGTTGGATCAACTGAAATGGACTTCTGCTGTCTTCTTGTCCCCTGAACGGTCGCAACAGCAACCCAACCTTCTCCCCTTCACCCTGTCCTTTGCATCGTCCTCCTCAACACCAGCCCCTCTCATGTCCTCCCTCACTACGTCCATGTCTCTTCTCCTGAGTCGTCCTCTAGCCCTGTCCTTTGCATCGTCCTCCTCAACACCAGCCCCTCTCATGTCCTCCCTCACTACGTCCATGTCTCTTCTCCTGGGTCGTCCTCTAGTCCTGTCCTTTGCATCGTTCTCCCTCACTACGTCCATGTCTCTTCTCCTGGGTCGTCCACTAGTCCTGTCCTTTGCATCGTCCTCCTCAACACCAGCCACTCTCATGTCCTCCCTCACTACGTCCATGTCTCTTCTCCTGGGTCGTCCTCTAGCCCTGTCCTTTGCATCGTCCTCCTCAACACCAGCCACTCTCATGTCCTCCCTCACTACGTCCATGTCTCTTCTCCTGGGTCGTCCTCTAGTCCTGTTCCCTGGCAGTTCCATCCTCAGCATCCTTCTACCGATATAGTCCCCGTCTCTCCTCTGGACATGTCACTGTTTATCACACAGTAGTATAAACTATCTAACTATTAATCATTAATTACAGATAATTGTCAAGGTCGAAATACAGCATTTCTGTTGTTGTAAAATCTTATCTTGATTGTAAACAATACACTAAATTAAAATGCATTGCTTTTAATGACAAGTCTTATTCTGGATTCATATGACATTTTGTTTCATGGTTTTATATTGAGTGATTTATTTTAATTGAATCTAAAATCAAACTTATACATAAAATGAAATAAATGTTATTTAAATAAAAACACGAGCTTTTTCCATTCAGAATTACTTGTATTGTTATAATAGATTAGTAGCAATATTACATCGCTGTTACTCTTCTATGGTATCTGTACATGCATGTATAGATATTAACATATATACTGAAATACAGTATATATGTTAATATCCCACATTGCAGCGTCATGACGTCTCCATCTCTGGGCAGCTCCTGCTTGCAGTACCACCATTTGGCCGTGGGGGGGCAGCAGAGGCACTGTTTACAGACGGAGCTCTGCGCTGTTAGCGCGGAGTTGAACCCAGTCCGAGGGAGGGGAGGTCGCTGTCGGAGCTTCGTAAAAAGTTTCACAAACTTGTACGTGAATCGCTTCAGTGTGTGCGGGTTACGCGGTGACCGACTATCGACGCGGTGGTAACTACTTACTGACATGAAACGGCCGTTTATGTCAGTTAGTTTAAATAACATTTAGCTCGGGCTCGCTAACTTCTGCATGGTCGCTAGCTAGCTAACGGTTAGCTGCAGGAGCTACTTTGCTAGCAGGCTAGCGAGGTCCAGCCCATCTTGTTTACCTCGAGTTGTAGATGTAGTCCCGAATTCTCTCTGGGATTAGAGATTAAGGACCAGAACTCACCCTGGCCTGAACACCGCGCGTTGTTAGGAAGCGAGCAGGATGTCTACGGAGGTTGCGAGTAGTCCGGTTGACTCGGGTTTGACAGCGGCCAGCTCCAGCGGAGCGGGGGGTCGGTGCCAAAACGCGTCCGAGGGGACTCTCCTGCAGGAAGAACGAGAAGACCAGGCACGGGCGTGCTCGGGGACCCAGACGGGCACGCACCCGAACCCCGCTGGGACCCAGACCCAGACGGGCACGCACCCGAACCCCGCTGGGACCCAGACCCAGACGGACACGCACAAGAAATGCACGGAGAACGACAAAGAGAACGACCGAAGCAGCGACGCCGACTCGGCTGGTGAGGCGGTGAAGAGGAAGCTCGTTGAGGCTCCTCCGCCTAAAGTCAACCCGTGGACGAAGAGGCCCTCGGGCAGAGTGCCGAGCAGCGGCGGCGTGAGCTCCAGCGCCCAGGAGAGAGGTAGGAACCCGGCTAGCGTGGGGGGATGAGCGCCACTGAACACGAGGCCTGTCACGAGGCCTGTATGGAGCAGGGCTGGGGGGGTATGTGGTGGCAGAGTGCCTGCCCCCCCCCCCCCCCTGCTCGAGTTGCTCCGGAGCACCACGTGTTGACTTCTGCGTGTTATTTAGCTGCTGCTAGCTTTCGCTCCAAATGCCCCCCCCCCAGCTAGCCTGCTCTGCTAAAACACGCAGAGCAGGCTAGCTGCCCCCCCACCAGGCTGTTCACTCCGGCTGCCTTCCTGCAGGCCCCCCCACCAGGCTGTTCACTCCGGCTGCCTTCCTGCAGGCCCCCCCCCAGGCTGTTCACTCCGGCTGCCTGCAGCCCCCCCCACCAGGCTGTTCACCCCGGCTGCCTTCCTGCAGGCCCCCCCACCAGGCTGTTCACTCCGGCTGGCTGCCTGCAGGCCCCCCCACCAGGCTGTTCACTCCGGCTGCCTGCAGCCCCCCCCACCAGGCTGTTCACTCCGGCTGCATGCAGCCCCCCCCCCCACCCCCCCAGGCTGTTCACCCCGGCTGCCCCCCCCCCCTAACAACCTGTACGGCAAAGAATCAAGTCAAGTTTTCTGTCCCAATCAATATTATTTTCAGGGTATTTGTTTTCTGCAGTTTTGAATGATACTCAACTGACGCTATCGATATTGGATTTGCTAACATTCCATTTGATCAGCTCTCTGATCGATAAGGTAATTGTTTGATTGATTGATTGGTTAATTAGGACCGGGGGCAGCCCGTCTGACCAGGCGGCTCTGCCTCCCCAGGCGTACGGCCCTCATCAATCCCACCGTCAGGGGACAGCGGGCCCCTCCCAGCCTGCAGAGTACGGGGGGGGGGGGGGGGGGGGGGGGGGGACCATTCATTCATTCATTCATTCATTCATTCATTCTGTCTGAATGCTGCCCAGCAACATTTTAGTTTGCTGTAAAAGAGACTAAAACAATCCAATCCGGCCCTGTTCTCTCAAATCTGATAATTGATTCTGTACCCGTTCACTTATTGATTCTGTACCCGTTCACTTATTGGTTCTGTACCCGTTCACTTATTGGTTCTGTACCCGTTCACTTATTGGTTCTGTACCCGTTCACTTATTGGTTCTGTACCCGTTCACTTATTGGTTCTGTACCCGTTCACTTATTGGTTCTGTACCCGTTCACTTATTGGTTCTGTACCCGTTCACTTATTGGTTCTGTACCCGTTCACTTATTGATTCTGTACCCGTTCACTTATTGGTTCTGTACCCGTTCACTTATTGGTTCTGTACCCGTTCACTTATTGGTTCTGTACCCGTTCACTTATTGGTTCTGTACCCGTTCACTTATTGATTCTGTACCCGTTCACTTATTGGTTCTGTACCCGTTCACTTATCGGTTCTGTACCCGTTCACTTATTGGTTCTGTACCCGTTCACTTATTGGTTCTGTACCCGTTCACTTATTGGTTCTGTACCCGTTCACTTATTGGTTCTGTACCCGTTCACTTATTGGTTCTGTACCCGTTCACTTATTGATTCTGTACCCGTTCACTTATTGGTTCTGTACCCGTTCACTTATTGGTTCTGTACCCGTTCACTTATTGGTTCTGTACCCGTTCACTTATTGGTTCTGTACCCGTTCACTTATTGGTTCTGTACCCGTTCACTTATTGGTTCTGTACCCGTTCACTTATTGGTTCTGTACCCGTTCACTTATTGATTCTGTACCCGCAGATCTACAGAATTCTCTGAAAGTCATCCGTGCCAGCAAGCCCGGATCAAGAAAGTCCAGCAAGGTAACAGTTTCCCCCTTTTTAACACCCAGAATTTCAACTGGGAGAGTGATGGTCCAGATTTTAGTGAGCAGTAGTCACCAGTCACTAGTCACTAACACCAGTCACTAACACCAGTCACTAACACCAGTCACTAGTCACCAGTCACTAACACCAGTCACTAACACCAGTCACTAGTCACCAGTCACTAACACCAGTCACTAACACCAGTCACTAGTCACCAGTCACTAACACCAGTCACTAACACCAGTCACTAACACCAGTCACTAGTCACCAGTCACTAGTCACCAGTCACTAACACCAGTCACTAGTCACCAGTCACTAACACCAGTCACTAACACCAGTCACTAGTCACCAGTCACTAACACCAGTCACTAACACCAGTCACTAGTCACCAGTCACTAACACCAGTCACTAACACCAGTCACTAGTCACCAGTCACTAACACCAGTCACTCACACCAGTCACTAACACCAGTCACTAACACCAGTCACTAACACCAGTCACTAACACCAGTCACTATCACCAGTCACTAACACCAGTCACTAACACCAGTCACTAACACCAGTCACTAACACCAGTCACTAACACCAGTCACTAACACCAGTCACTAGTCACCAGTCACTAACACCAGTCACTCACACCAGTCACTCACACCAGTCACTAACACCAGTCACTAACACCAGTCACTAACACCAGTCACTAGTCACCAGTCACTAGTCACTAACACCAGTCACTAACACCAGTCACTAGTCACTAACACCAGTCACTAACACCAGTCACTAACACCAGTCACTAACACCAGTCACTAACACCAGTCACTAACACCAGTCACTAGTCACCAGTCACTAACACCAGTCACTCACACCAGTCACTAACACCAGTCACTAACACCAGTCACTAACACCAGTCACTAACACCAGTCACTAACACCAGTCACTAACACCAGTCACTAGTCACCAGTCACTAACACCAGTCACTCACACCAGTCACTAACACCAGTCACTAACACCAGTCACTAACACCAGTCACTAACACCAGTCACTATCACCAGTCACTAACACCAGTCACTAACACCAGTCACTAACACCAGTCACTAACACCAGTCACTAACACCAGTCACTAACACCAGTCACTAGTCACCAGTCACTAACACCAGTCACTCACACCAGTCACTCACACCAGTCACTAACACCAGTCACTAACACCAGTCACTAACACCAGTCACTAGTCACCAGTCACTAGTCACTAACACCAGTCACTAACACCAGTCACTAGTCACTAACACCAGTCACTAACACCAGTCACTAACACCAGTCACTAACACCAGTCACTAGTCACTAACACCAGTCACTAACACCAGTCACTAACACCAGTCACTAACACCAGTCACTAACACCAGTCACTAACACCAGTCACTAACACCAGTCACTAACACCAGTCACTAGTCACCAGTCACTAGACACCAGTCACTCACACCAGTCACTCACACCAGTCACTAACACCAGTCACTAACACCAGTCACTAACACCAGTCACTAACACCAGTCACTAACACCAGTCACTAGTCACTAACACCAGTCACTAACACCAGTCACTAGTCACTATCACCAGTCACTGGTCACTATCACCAGTCACTAGTCACCAGTCACTAGTCACTAACACCAGTCACTAACACCAGTCACTAACACCAGTCACTAGTCACTAACACCAGTCACTAACACCAGTCACTAGTCACTATCACCAGTCACTGGTCACTATCACCAGTCACTATCACCAGTCACCAGTCACTATCACTAGTCACTATCACCAGTCGCTAGTCACTAGTTACTAGTTACTAGTCACCAGTCACTATCACCAGTCGCTAGTCACTAACACCAGTCACTAACACCAGTCACTAACACCAGTCACTAGTCACCAGTCACTAGTCACTAACACCAGTCACTAACACCAGTCACTAACACCAGTCACTAGTCACTAACACCAGTCACTAACACCAGTCACTAGTCACTATCACCAGTCACTGGTCACTATCACCAGTCACTATCACCAGTCACCAGTCACTATCACTAGTCACTATCACTAGTCACTATCACCAGTCGCTAGTCACTAGTTACTAGTTACTAGTCACCAGTCACTATCACCAGTCATCTGTTTGAGTTTTCCTCCTGAAAGCCGAGGAACACATTCAACGTGACTCCAGGTAACGCTGGATGGGAAACTAGCATCTGCTACTAATCAAATATTCGTGTGTGTTTTTCCTGCTATCTGATGGTTTTGTTTGCTTTGTCCAGCCTGTTCTTCACCGTGTTTAAGTTGTTTAAGTTGTTTAAGTTACACAAACAGTAATAGATTTTAGAACCGCATTCTGCGTGACTTTGAGTGTCTTTAAGGCGACGTTAATAACCGGACGCTTTTCAGTGTGACGTTGTGGGATACTCCAAAATACAAACGACACTCATGAATTCCTTGTTTGTAGAACTGGACCTCATTTAGTCCGAGTTTATTGTACAAGATAAAACGCTAGATGCTCTAAATTGTGCTATGAACCATTTGTTTGTATTGAATAGTTTGTGACATGAAGCGACCCTAAACTTAATGTATTTAACAAATGATTTGCCAGTACGTCGTGTTTACAGCAGTATTGTTGCACCAGATCTGCAGCTCTTGCCATAGATTCATCTTGAGGTTTAATCATTGATCGTTAGCGATGAGAAGCAACTTTAACATCTATTTGTTTGCTTTTTGACTAAATAAAGCAGGAATGAATCCTGGGGTCTGAGTCTGACCTTGATCTCCTATCAGCCGCCCTCAGTGGGAAAGTGACTCGAGCTGTTTATCATCATTGTTTGTAGAGTCCCCGCAGAAGGACCACTGACCCCCCCAGCTGGTTTTACCAGAATCAGACCCACGCCGTGTCGATCGCATCGCTCGTTTTCATCACTTTTCATTGTTTCCCAATTTCAGTCAAGTGACTTCAGTGACATCACAAACTGGCCCACACCTGGTGAACTTGCCAAAGAGGTACTGTGTGTGTGTGTGTGTGTGTGTGTGTGTGTGTGTGTGTGTGTGGTTGGCTTTACAAACTGGTGGTTGAATGAGACCCTCGTGAAGTGCTGCTCGAGCAGCGCTTTGATCAGAGAGAGTATTTCTTTGTTCTCGCCCGATGCAGCGCTAAAAGCACGGAGCAGTTAGCCTCAACGTGTGGACGTTTGTGTAGGAGAGACTCTTATCACGCCTAAATGTTCCCTTTGGGACAGTTAATGAATAAACATATAAACGTGCATTTATTTAAAGGTAAAAAGAACATTTGTAAAATAAAAAATGCATTAATTTGAAAAGATTCCCACGTTTTTTGCATCGAGTGAAACCGTTTTTTCCTGCATCCAGCAGCAGCAGAATGTCCTCAATGGAAAGAAGCCTCCTTCCTCACGCAGGGAGAAGGAGAAGAGGAGCGACAGACCCGAGAGAAGAGAGGAGGAGGAGAGCAGCCTCGACGGTGGAGAGAGCAAGGAGAACCAGGAGGCCCGGCCCGACCCACTGGGAGAGCTGCCCAAGGATGGAGACGGCAAAGCGGGACCCGACGCCAAGAGTGGCTTCCTGAAGAAGCGAGGAGGTGAAGGTGAGCAGCGCTCCTTTGATTTAAGAACGATTGATCGCTACGCAGTGAGAGCATCTGGTGATCGCATGTTCTGTACTAACGCTTTCACTCCTGTTATAGAGACATTTATATCTGTTATTATCATCATGTTCTGTACTAACGCTTTCACTCCTGTTATAGTGACATTTATATCTGTTATTATCATCATGTTCTGTACTAACGCTTTCACTCCTGTTATAGTGACATTTATATCTGTTATTATCATCATGTTCTGTACTAACGCTTTCACTCCTGTTATAGTGACATTTATATCTGTTATTATCATCATGTTCTGTACTAACGCTTTCACTCCTGTTATAGTGACATTTATATCTGTTATTATCATCATGTTCTGTACTAACGCTTTCACTCCTGTTATAGTGACATTTATATCTGTTATTATTATCATGTTCTGTACTAACGCTTTCACTCCTGTTATAGAGACATTTATATCTGTTATTATCATCATGTTCTGTACTAACGCTTTCACTCCTGTTATAGAGACATTTATATCTGTTATTATCATCATGTTCTGTACTAACGCTTTCACTCCTGTTATAGTGACATTTATATCTGTTATTATCATCATGTTCTGTACTAACGCTTTCACTCCTGTTATAGAGACATTTATATCTGTTATTATCATCATGTTCTGTACTAACGCTTTCACTCCTGTTATAGAGACATTTATATCTGTTATTATCATCATGTTCTGTACTAACGCTTTCACTCCTGTTATAGTGACATTTATATCTGTTATTATCATCATGTTCTGTACTAACGCTTTCACTCCTGTTATAGAGACATTTATATCTGTTATTATCATCATGTTCTGTACTAACGCTTTCACTCCTGTTATAGTGACATTTATATCTGTTATTATCATCATGTTCTGTACTAACGCTTTCACTCCTGTTATAGTGACATTTATATCTGTTATTATCATCATGTTCTGTACTAACGCTTTCACTCCTGTTATAGTGACATTTATATCTGTTATTATCATCATGTTCTGTACTAACGCTTTCACTTTTTGACATTTATACAACATCTCTACACCAAATACAACATTCTATAGCGATGAATAGATCATATTTATTGTCCCATAATGAAATTTGTCTTCACGGTCTGTCATTTGCACACAAAACAGAGTACACAATGCATCACCAACACACGAGTGCGTACATCATCCCACTCAGGAGGGCTGGGTCGGCACAGGTGGAATGGGGCGGAGCATTAATGACAGGTGTAATGTGTCTATAATACGACGGGGGACGGGGGGCGGGGGTCTCTTTGGATTGTCCGTGGCTCTGAGGAGACACGCCTCTCCAAAAACTCACAACGGTGAAGCTCACCTGACAATTGTTTCCCAAACCGGATCGCTCCGGATCGGAACAAAACTCTTGAAGCTCTGTTTTCGGTGTGCAATCGTTGCTAGGTAACAACAAACGTAAGTGGGTTTCTCTGCCCCTGGAGGACGCGTCCCGGGACGATGGAGACAGGGGTCCGGCACGCTCGGACCCAGAGACGTCCGGCCTCCCCCCCGGCCCCGCGTCGCCCGATTACACGCTCCGTAGTAACAGGGCGCATGATAGCAGGAGTAAGTTGACGGCCGCTCACTTTGTGCTAACGCCTCCAGAGTCCCAGCTTTCATTTCTGATAGGTCACATGACTCACTGAGCAACCAATCGGGCGTTTGATCATGCAACCTGGGTCATAGTCCCAGCATAGTCATGCCTTTTATCCATGTAAGGAGGGAGGAGAGATTATATTCCAATAGTAATATAAATGATTAACCCATCCAGAAGTATTTTGATGTTGGATGACTCCTTTTGACCAGTTTCAAGCACAAATGTTATATTTCGACTCTGAAAATGTTTTTACTTCTGGCTTCCTGACGGGCCTTTAAGCTGCTCTTCTTGTGCGGTCCAGATGTTTCATGGTTTGGTTGAGCACTAGTTGAGCACTAGTTGAGCACTAGTTCCCCAGCCTGTGTGGTCGATCACCTGGACCTGCAGGTAATCCACCAAGCTGACTTTTCTTTTCTATTTTCCTTCTTGGCAGGTTGGAGAAGAGATTTGCGGGACTTTGGAGACGATGCTCCCGGCGTCCGTGGAGCGCTACGAGGCCGGGGGAAAGGCCGCGGACGTGGAAGAGGTCGTGGACGAGGTACGTTGATCTAGTTTCGGCACTGAATAACACACAGATTTTACCATTGTGTTCTTTTCTGTTCCTGCTGATGGATCTCACTGTTGTTGTTGGATCGTGTCTCACGTCTTTGTTTTGGGTTCCTAGCAGGCGAATTTGGAGTCGACTTCTTTTGACAGCTCTCCTTGCAGTTTCAACATTTTCCTGCTCTTCCAGGCCGTTATGAATTCTCCCAGAACTTCCGGGACTCGTCTGATGGTTCTGTGCGGGTCCCCCCAGAGTTCGGCACCAACATGGTTTACTACTATGATGATGGCAACAAGGTCCAGATGTACGCAGTGGACGAGAAGCTTCTGAAAGAATACATCAAGCGCCAAATGTGAGTGCTGGCCAGTTTCCTGCAGCCTTCGTATTCAGGAATGTGATGTAGAAAAGTCGCTTGTTTTTCTTTTAGTCAAATATATTTGGTTGAATAATTGGGGAAAAGACAGCAGATAAATTGTTAGTAGTGCTAGAATAGATGAATTACAAAATAATAAACACACAATCTCTTTGACGGACCGAGCTTCGTAAGGAAACGTTGACGACCCAGAGCGGCGCCGCACGGCGTGTTCTGACAGCTGTGGCCCGGTTGCAGACTCAGAATAACGGCGGCTGAGGTGGACGCCTAAATATAGCCAGAGGGCCTCCGAGGAGACGGCCATGCCTGAGTGAGGAAGCTAACGCATGAATGTAATGTAAAAAAGAACCCGGGGGGAGGGACGCCCACGTCAGACGTGGAAGTGTGTGTGGGGGGGGGGGGGGGGTTACTGCTCTCTAACCAGATCACTCAGTTTTAGATGTTGAATTGAAAACATTGTCAGGCGTGTCCTTCTGTTTTCCTATAGGATGATTAAAAAGATCGTTTTTATCGGTCAGTCTCAGGCAGCCCAGATATTGTTTAAAAATGTTCTAAAATATTCTATATATACACACTCACGTATACAGGAAGAAGAGAACGAGGTGCGTTTAACAAAGAGCGATCTCCCCTGAACGTACCTCCTCTAGCCGTCTTCTGGATCAGGGCTTTGTTTTGGTGACCTTGTGATGTCTTCCTCCAGTGAGTACTACTTCAGCCTCCACAACCTGGAGCGGGACTTCTTCCTGAGGAGGAAGATGGACCCCCAGGGCTTCCTCCCAGTCTCTCTCATCGCCAGCTTCCACAGAGTGCAGGCCCTCAGCATGGACGTCAACCTCATCATGGAGGTGAAGTCTCACCCTCAATCTGCTATTCAAATGTGTTTTTCCTTCCTAGTTTTTGAAAGTGGGAAACGCGTGTGTTTGTGTTTTTAATATTTCTTTCTCATCAGGCTCTGAAGAGCAGCAAGGAGGTGGAGCTGGTGGATGACGCGGTTCGCTGTAAAGCGGACCCGGAGCGCTGGCCAATCCCCACCCCGACCGCGGTGGGTTCTCCTCGGACCGACTTCTCCCAGCTCATCAACTGTCCCGAGTTCGTACCGCGTCAGACGCTCGGCTCCACCCCCTCCGGTCAGTGTTCTGGCTCTGTACGCGCAGCGGCGTCGGGAGCCGGGCTCTCAACGCCTCAGTGGCGTGTTTGTTTTTTTTGGCCTTTCAGCTTCATCGCCTGTGATGAAGACTCCTCCTGAGTCCGTCGAGACCAGTTCCTGCGTCCGAGAATCCCTCACAGCCCCAGAGAGCCTGAGAAAGGCCCCCGCCCTGCAGCCTGACCCTGACGCCTGGATCCAGGTGGAGAAACGCCACCGACAGACCTCTGGAAAGACAAAGGTATCCTCCCTTCCTTTTCTCCTCATTGCACGTCATCTTTCTCATGTCACCTCATCTGCTGTTCCTGTCCTGTATCTCGTCGATGTATTGATCTTTAGCTCCCCCCCTCCCTTATCGCTCCGACCTGGTCGTTTCCCTTCTGCGGTTGAGTACTTCCTCAGCATCTCATCTCATCCAGGAGCGCAGTGAGGCGCCTCCGCAGGCCGAGCCCGACCAGGAGGAACTGGACTTCCTGTTCGATGAAGAGATGGAGCAGATGGCACCCCGGAAAAACAAGTTTACCGACTGGTCGGACGAGGACGAATCGGATTATGAGCTGGATGACCAAGACGTCAACAAGCTCCTCATCGTCACTCAGACCCCCCCGTATCTCCGGAAACACCCCGCCGGCGACCGCACAGGCAACCACGAATCCAGAGCCAAGATCACGTCAGACCTGGCCGAGGCCATCAACGACGGGCTGCACTACTACGAGCAGGACCTGTGGAAGGGCGGAGAACAGGTCGAGTGCAGCAAGGTGAGGGGGGCCTGGAGCGCCAGGGGGATGGAACACTTCAACTCGAGTTAAAGGCGCAGGTCGTATTACTCCTTTGTTCTTAAATCGACCTCGCACCCGAACGTCGCTCGCTGCGCGTCCTCAGGAAGCGTGCTGACGGGGGCGAAGGAACTCTGAGGCGTTGCAGAGTGTTCGGCTCGTTCTCCGTTAACGGGCTTCTCTCAATGTGGGACATGTCGGGCCTGAACACGCGAGCGGCTCAAGGTCGCTGACGTGTAAAGTTCAAAGTGCAGCCGCTCTGTTATCAGGCTCAATGTCCTGCTATCCAGGAGGAGGGCGCGCCTGATTGCTGCACTCTGACGCCGCTTTCTGAGTTTAGGTGCAGAAAGAGGCTGAACACATGCCGTGAGATAAAGTGAAGTGGCGTTTACGGTAGCCCTTATTTCACCAGCAGTAGCGCTCCCTGGTAGCTGTGATTAAATGCATATTTTAATCTTAAGATATTAAAGATCTTACCCGGGTTCTTTTACACTGAGATGACGATGATCTGCTGAAGAGGGTTCTTCTAATCAATTCTTAAGAGATCAAATCATGATTCCGTTTTTGCGTTGAGGGTCAGACTCCTTGCTGCTGAGCTTTAGTCCGGCTGCTTTTGATGCGTTCGTTGTTCTGCAGCAGGAAGTGGAGAACTTCAAGAAGCTAAATGTCATCAGCAAGGATGAGTTTGATATCCTCACCCCGAAAGTACCTGTAGACCCGAACCAGGAAGTCCCGCCTCTTCCCATGCCAGGTGGGTCTGGTGCATGTTGTCATCACAACCGCAGGTAAATAATCTTGTTGCTCATGCTTTAATGAAGAAACGGCTCGCTCTCTGCCTACAACAGGTCCAGAGTCGCCCCGAACACCCAGAACACCCAGAACGCCCCGCACCCCCGGACGCCAGGATCCCAACAAGACGCCACGATTCTATCCTGTCATGAAGGAGAGCAGAGCTATTGATGGACAGGTGAGGCGAGGGATCACAGCAGCTCTTCCATGTCCTCCCTCAGACAGGATATAATAGCCTTTGTTCCTTTACTGAAGTCTGATTCAAATGTTCTGGTTCCGTTCATCCGTTGATGGACCTCAGATTCATTTTGTTGTTGAACTGATTTAATCTGATTTGACACTCGGACGCTGCTCGACAGTCGTTGCCGAGGACAACATTGTTTTCATTTCATTACTGAGCGGTCCTCATAAAAGATTGTGTTAAGATATGCTAAAATGATCGGTCTATAATATGTAATCGACATTTCACAGGTTGAAATGAGCCCTTTCATGGTTCGTTGCACTGTGTCTGTTATTTTGCCTTCCAGATGGCGAGGAAGAAGAAAACCAGCCACGGTTTGAACCCTCCTCATGAAGCCCACATCGGCTGGGTGATGGATTCCCGTGAACACCGGCCGCGCTCTGCCTCCATCAGGTTGGACTGATCCTCCGGGTGCCGCCATGTTGCTCTCATAACCTGGAAAGTGTTTTAGCAAAGCCAGAAACAGTTCAACAGATTGTATTTTTATGAGTATAATGTAGTAATGTCTTTTAATTGGGTTCTTTTGTGGAAGAACTAGCCCGTGACCAGGTTGAGACGAGGCTCCTCTACACATGTAATCTCAAGTAAAACGTGGAACTCTTATCCATCCTGCTGCAGCAGCTCCAACGCTTCTCCATCGGAGGGAGCCCCACTGACAGGAAGTTATGGCTGTACCCCCCATTCTCTGCCCAAATTCTGGCATCCATCCCACGAGATGCTGCGGGACAACGGCTTCACCCAGCAGGGCTACCACAAGTACCGCCGACGGTGTCTTAACGGTACGAGTTGAAGAGAAGCAATGCATCGTTGGGTCCAATCCCACTTTGTCACTAGATATTTGTGCAGGCTAAATACTGTATTTCCCTTTGCTGGTGTTTCAGAGAGGAAACGGTTGGGGATCGGCCAGTCGCAGGAGATGAACACTCTGTTCAGGTTCTGGTCCTTCTTCCTCAGAGACAACTTCAACAGGAAGATGTACGAGGAGTTCAAACAGTTTGCGCTGGAAGATGCCAAAGAAAACGACAGGTGAGGATGATGAAGGCAATGTTTGGGAATCTTTTACTACTAGCTACTCCCCAGGTTGTCGTTTATATTAATGAAGGGCTTAATATTTACCCTTTCCACTTTTCTTTCCCCTTAAAACCATCAAAGTTGTTTTTCCAGTTAATTTGCTTAAACCCAAAGGACTCCGATCAAACTGACAGAAATCTTCTACGCTGTCGGTGGAAAATCCGCAGGTATGGATTGGAGTGTCTCTTCAGATACTACAGCTACGGTTTGGAGAAGAGATTTAGGTTCGATCTGTTCAAGGACTTTCAAGAAGAAACGCTTAGAGACTTTGAGAAGGGTGAGCAACATCAGCGCGGTTCGGACGGTCTGTGCCGCTTTTGCTGCATCGTACAAAGATTATAACTGTCGTAAAGGAATAATGAGCATTACGTGTGTTGTTTTCAGGTCAACTGTACGGACTGGAGAAGTTCTGGGCCTTCCTGCAGTATTCAAGGCTGAGGAACCAGCCCATTGACCCAAAGCTGCAGGAACACCTGTCCAAGTTCAAGAACCTGGAGGACTTCAGGGTTGTGGTGAGATTCATGCAGTTCATCACCAATTCAAGGATTAAAAGATTTTTATTAAAGAATGAAAGACACCACAACAAGAAATAGAAGTACTCAAGTACAGTGATGTACATGAGTATTTCTGTACTTACGGTACAGTTCTTGACTTCTTGGACTTTGTTACATTAAGCTTCAATTTATTAGTGCAGCTAGTTATCCTGCTAGCTGCGTGGAAATATATCATTCCAGTTTTAATCCCGCCTCCAACACTCTGATTGGCCCAATGAAGGGAAAGCAGCTGTCAAAGCGTATGGAAGCAGTCATCTTTAAATTGGCTGACTAATGTGAGAAAGGTTCGGGGCTCTGCAGACTTTCATGGCGTCTTTCTGCCCGCTGTCCACAGCCCCCGATGGGAGACGAGGGGGGCAGGAGGAGACATCCCTCATCCTCATCCTCGGCCGGGGATGAAGGGAGGCGTCGACGACATCCTTCCAACTCTACCTCAAAGCCCTCACAGGCCAGTAAATCCTCCAGTGCCTCCACGCAAAACGCCCAGAAGATGGCAGTAGCAGGGGGGGGGAGGAAGACGGATCCCGAGAGGAAGAGGAAGGAGAGCGTGGCACCGAGTAAATGAGTCGTCGCCCTTTAGCGGCTCTGAGTGCAGGCTTGGCGTGATGCGACTGGTTTGGTTGCTATTATCTGTGCGTTTATTCTAAAGCAAGCAAACAGCTGTTGAGCTTGAATCCATGTGCCTGATGGCTCATAACGTTTACAAGAACAGAATTAAGAACTAAATATTTTCTCACATGCCAAACTCTTCAACAAGTTTATTGATCTCCACGACCTGTAAACACATTTCTGACTGTTGAATAGTAATTTGCCAAGATGAAAGTCTTGTGTGCCTTAATCTCATTCGCCGTCCAAACAGGAGGGTGAAGAGAGACACGAGTTGATTGTTCATTGATTATTTCGGCCTTTAACCTGTTGAGAAACTGACACCGCTTTTAAATGATCTGTTATTCTCACAAGAATCTTCAGTTTCTTTATCGCGACAATCAATTTAGCGGCTTGAGCATAAATGTGTGAAGGCCTGAAGACGAGGCACCGCCTCGCCTTCGTCAGTCAGACCGAACTATCGGTTTTGGTTTGATTGAAACCTTTAGAAATTGTGACAAATCTATCGGGAAAGCTTCAAGTCCACTTTTACATCCATAGGTTTATAATTTATTGTTTTGTTTTATTTCCATGTACTTGATTTGATGGAGTAGGCTTAAGAAATCACAGTTTTAATGGCTCTTGTTATTGAAGATAGTAAAGAAGATGTTTCTGCTGGAATTGTGGGTGTGAGCTAGCGTCATAAAACTACAGTATACTTTAGCTTGAAGTTTACTTCATATTATGCTTGAGGCTTAGTGCTATAAAGCAATTAAATCGTTACATTTACTTTATCAATAAACTTAAGAGAGGTTTTAAAGTTTAAATGAAAGAAAAAAAAAATGTAAATACTATAAAAAATCATTTATTCAATTATGCGTCTGATTTTAGGAAGTGATTTGTTTTATCTGTTGTGTGGTTTTGAGTGTTTTAGGATAAAGTGATGATGCATGTTAATGCCTTGAGTATTGAATTGTAAAATGCGTAAAAATATAAAATAACATTTGATTGTAGGAGTGTATCTGTGTGATCTGTTTTTTCTGGTGTACTCTGCACACCTTTCTCCTACCTGTTAACAATTCTCTGTCGTTCAGGGCCGGTTCTTGTTCCCAGAAGAACCTGCAGATTTTTCCCTGTCTGTGTTGTGATTGTGTAAACGAGAACTCGGGTGGATAAAGGTGTTAGGGTTAGGGTTAGGGTTAGGGTCAGGGTCAGGGTCAGCGTGAAGCTGGAGCGATCGTCAGGAAGCCGAAGCTGTCGGACAGTCAGCTTTATTAGTGAGAGAGAACGCTGCTTCGTTTGACAGCCAGTTGGATTATTTTATTTTATGGTGTTTATTTTCCCAGCTTCCTGCAGAGTGGTAAACAAACATTCACCTTTATATTTTTTAAGGTTAACTTTTATTGTCATGTTTTTACACAGCAGAGTTCCATTTACGCATATATATGCGGAGAGGGCATAGGGTGAAGGTGAAGCCATTGGGGGGGGGGGGGCAGTGCCCTAACCCTTGCTCAAGGGCAGTGCTCTGAGGGTAGAACTGGCCCGGACGGACCGTAGCTTGCCCTCTGCATTCAGCTCCTGACCCCCAGGAGGCCGGTCCCCCTATGCGGGAGGGGTGAAGCAGCCCTTTACATTTTGAACTTTGAACCTTGTGGCGTTTTTCAGTTTTTGCTGACAGTCTCTGTCCTGATTTATTAATGGAAAAAAAAATCAGTGGAATGACCGATAATGAAAGTAATCGATTCCCACAAGACGGACACTTGGGAAGAAGTCGGTTTTTCCTGACGGGAATTGAACTCATCATCTGGCCAGGGGCGGGTAGGCGCTAGCTAGCAGTATGGCGGGCGATGGACTCAGTTCGAGCGGACCAGTTGTCGCAGGCGGCTCGCAGGGGCCAGCGGGTGATCCGGACGGGGTCGGCCTCGTCGGGATGTTGCTGAATTTGTGCTTTTTGCTTCTGGTGGCGGCGGTCTGCTTCGCGGTGTACCGGCGATGGAGCAGGCGGCTCGTTTCTGACGCGGCCCAGGGCGACGAGGCCTCGGCGCTTCCGAAGATGAGGAGACGGGACTTCACTCTGCAGCAGCTGCGGGTGTACGATGGGCTCCAGAACCCCCGCATCCTGATGGCTGTCAACATGAAGGTGTTCGACGTGACGAGCGGCAGAAGGTTTTATGGGAAAGGTGAGCGGCCGGCGGCTAGGTAGCCATCTCCAGGTTAGCTTAGCATTCGGCTTCGTGTTTCTGAATGGCGAGGACTAGCTACGGGCTACGGGCTACGGGCTACAGGCTACGGGCTACAGGCTACAGGCTAGCACTGCGTCTGCGGCAGTGCGTGGCGCGTAACCCTTCTATAAATGCCATTTAAAGCAGCCAAAGAGTTATTGGTTAGCGATGTGATCCATTACGCGTCTATCGGCGTCGTAGATACGCAGCTAATGTGTCGTTTAGCCCGTTAGCTTGTAGACAGTAATGTTAGATCAGTTCATTTACAACGAGCTGGTAACCCTAAAGTACGTCACGCGTATCGATAAGGATTGATGCAGGACGTGTTTTTAACACGTGACGTTAGTTAATGGAAGAAACATCATTTTTGTACAAATATATGAAAGAGGGCGGAGTTTGTACTTCCTCCGGCTTCCTTCTGAAACCTGCCGTTTAGCTGAGTGGATCAATTCATCGACTATCAAAGCGTTGCTCATTTGATTTCCTGATCGACTAACGGACTGAACGCAGCAGCTCCAGTTTACGCTCCTGCAATCTGTGAAAGCGTTTAGAAAGAGAACAGGAAGAGACAAAGGTGCGTCTCAGGTGGTGCTTTTCTGCAGCACCTCCGTTCAGCCGGGGCTCTGGTTCATCACGCCGTTTGTGTTTTCCCCGCAGCGGGGCCGGGGCTCTGGCTCATCACGCCGTTTGTGGTTTCCCCGCAGCGGGGCCGGGGCTCTGGCTCATCACGCCGTTTGTGTTTTCCCCGCAGCGGGGCCGGGGCTCTGGCTCATCACGCCGTTTGTGTTTCCCCGCAGCGGGTCCGGGGCTCTGGCTCATCACGCCGTTTGTGTTTCCCCGCAGCGGGGCCGGGGCTCTGGCTCATCACGCCGTTTGTGTTTTCCCCGCAGCGGGGCCGGGGCTCTGGCTCATCACGCCGTTTGTGTTTCCCCGCAGCGGGTCCGGGGCTCTGGTTCATCACGCCGTTTGTGTTTCCCCGCAGCGGGGCCGGGGCTCTGGCTCATCACGCCGTTTGTGGTTTTCCCGCAGCGGGGCCGGGGCTCTGGCTCATCACGCCGTTTGTGTTTCCCCGCAGCGGGTCCGGGGCTCTGGCTCATCACGCCGTTTGTGTTTCCCCGCAGCGGGGCCGGGGCTCTGGCTCATCACGCCGTTTGTGTTTCCCCGCAGCGGGTCCGTACGGCGTCTTTGCAGGCCGGGATGCTTCCAGAGGATTGGCTACCTTCTGCCTGGAGAGAGACGCCCTGAGGGACGAGTACGACGACCTGTCGGACCTCAGCGCCGTGCAGATGGAGAGCGTGAGGGAGTGGGAGATGCAGTTCTTGGGTAGGCTGGTACTACTACTACTACTTAATACTACTAGGACCGTGTCCGTCAGGGGTCCACGCAGCAAACCAACCTTCTCCACTTCACCCTGTCCTTTGTGGTGTGGCGCTCATCTTAGGCTGAGTTATCCCACTCACAGTAGCATGTATTACAGTACAAGTACAGTCACACAGTAGCATGTATTACAGTACAAGTACAGTCACACAGTAGCATGTATTACAGTACAAGTACAGTCACACAGTAGCGTGTATTACAGTACAAGTACAGTCTCACAGTAGCATGTATTACAGTACAAGTACAGTCACACAGTAGCATGTATTACAGTACAAGTACAGTCACACAGTAGCATGTATTACAGTACAAGTACAGTCACACAGTAGCATGTATTATAGTACAAGTACAGTCACACAGTAGCATGTATTACAGTACAAGTACAGTCACACAGTAGCATGTATTACAGTACAAGTACAGTCACACAGTAGCATGTATTACAGTACAAGTACAGTCACACAGTAGCGTGTATTACAGTACAAGTACAGTCTCACAGTAGCATGTATTACAGTACAAGTACAGTCACACAGTAGCATGTATTACAGTACAAGTACAGTCACACAGTAGCATGTATTACAGTACAAGTACAGTCACACAGTAGCATGTATTACAGTACAAGTACAGTCTCACAGTAGCATGTATTACAGTACAAGTACAGTCACACAGTAGCATGTATTACAGTACAAGTACAGTCACACAGTAGCATGTATTACAGTACAAGTACAGTCACACAGTAGCATGTATTACAGTACAAGTACAGTCACACAGTAGCATGTATTACAGTACAGGTACAGTCACACAGTAGCATGTATTACAGTACAAGTACAGTCAAACAGTAGCATGTATTACAGTACAAGTACAGCCAAACAGTAGCATGTATTACAGTACAAGTACAGTCAAACAGTAGCATGTATTACAGTACAAGTACAGTCACACAGTAGCGTGTATTACAGTACAAGTACAGTCACACAGTAGCATGTATTACAGTACAAGTACAGTCAAACAGTAGCATGTATTACAGTACAAGTACAGTCACACAGTAGCATGTATTACAGTACAAGTACAGTCACACAGTAGCATGTATTACAGTACAAGTACAGTCACACAGTAGCATGTATTACAGTACAAGTACAGTCAAACAGTAGCATGTATTACAGTACAAGTACAGTCACACAGTAGCATGTATTACAGTACAAGTACAGTCAAACAGTAGCATGTATTACAGTACAAGTACAGTCACACAGTAGCATGTACTACAGTACAAGTACAGTCACACAGTAGCATGTATTACAGTACAAGTACAGTCACACAGTAGCATGTATTACAGTACAAGTACAGTCAAACATCCTGTCTCAGAGGAGCATTTCTTGTTTCCGCTGAAAGTCCTTCGTACATAAATCATCGACATTTAACAATACAAATAAAATAAAATAAATTACTCCACAGATGCAAAATAACAATAAATTAAAAAGACACACAATATGTACAGCGTACTCTCATATGAAGCGAGCTGAAGTGATTAACAGCTGATCACTATATTTTCCCAGCCTCTGAAATGACTCATGATGATTATCATAATTGTCATGATTAACATGAGCCTTCCTTTAAAGGTTGTTTAAAGTTCTATTTCAATCTTTCAGAAAAATACGACTACGTCGGGAGGTTGCTGAAGCCCGGCGACGAGCCGTCGGAGTACACGGATGAGGAGGACGTCAAGGACCACCTGAAGCACGACTGAACAGTTCCACTAAAGCCTGGAGCCCCAAGCAGCTACGGCAGACTGCCCCCCCCAGGACCACCGCCTCCTCCTCTTCCTGCCCCACTGATTCCGAGCCCCTTTCTCCTGCCCCCCCGCTCCCTAAACGTTTACCTTCAGATTCTGTGCGGGGCGTGGCTGTTCTGCGAGGGCCAATGCTCAGACCTCCTTCCGTCTTCAGCAATCAGGGCCTTTTTAATGACAGGAAAAGAACCGTGTGGGGAGAGGGGGAGGGGGGTAACGACATTGCTCAGACAATTTGGCTGGTCGCCGTGCAACACTATCAATTCGCCTTCTCTGCAAATGGTGTCTGCAGCTAGAGTTCGGTAAAGTCGGAAAGATAGTCCCAGATTTGGACTTCCGGCATCAATGACTCGTTGGGGATACGTCGTCAAAGTAAAAGTGATGCCTCTTTCCCATCGTTGTAGGAAGACGATGTGCTGCAAGCTCAGTTTATCAAAAGTAGCTGCCTTTCAAACTGCAGAAACAACGTGGGGGTCTAAAAGTGAAGTTATTGAATATCTGTGCTGCGTCTCTCTCCGCTGGTGCAATTTGCAGACGGTCCCTTGGCACTCGTTTCACAGACACTTTGCAGAGAACGCAAAGGTTTATAGAAATTCACGATACCATACAGGGGTGTCTGAATATAGAGCGGACCCGGGTGGGGGGGTGGAAGTTGGTTAGAGGACTCATCGGTCAAAGAGTCTGTGGATCAGAATGGGGAAAATAATTTCCTCATTTATCGAGTTTAGTCGGGCTGCAAATGAAAGTGTTTCAGGTTTGGACGGCTCAGCAATCAATCAATCAGTCAGTTCTGTTCCAATCAGGTCCCCCGGTTTTTGAGAAGGCAGCGCTGTGGTGTAAAAAGGGAAACTTCTGGGGCGTTGCGTTTTGCTGTTGTGTTGCTAGTGTGTGCACTACTAGTTTTGTGTGTGTTGAGAGAGAAGGGTTGGGCTGAGTTTAGGGGCTAGCCGTGTGGCTCTTGTTCTGAATCTCACCAGATTGGCCAGAACACAAAGGGAAGCGGTCCCAATCCGTGCACTCCGGTGTTTACGCGCTGCAAGTCCATCGGTTTCCCTGAAAGCGGTCCAAGTGTTAATTGTGCCTTATTTCGTTTGTCGTGTCGGTACGGACCGCTCCAACAGACGAGGCGATGGGAGGGATGGAGGTGTCGCTTTTTCCTCGACTCGGCCCAGACGATTATGAAGGCAAGCGTTCTGCCAGTCGTCCACGCACAGACCGTAACGCCCCCCTCCTCACGAGCTTTGTAAATAGACCTTTAGCGTTACTCAGTGTTACTGCCATATGTATGTAGTTGAACTCCAAAAAGCTGTAATGCTGTCATATTGGCCCAAACCCCTGTTTGTTTTCTTAACTTTTTAAACGTGGGTGAATTTCCAAAAACAAAACACAAACACACACGAGAAGTTGCTGAGAGCCGCAGGGTTGGACCGGGAGCTGTGATGTTGCTTACCCTGTAAATACGTCTATCCTTTGATTAAAGCATGTGCAACAACAAAGCGAGCGCTGCAGAATACCCACCATGTCTTGTATTTAGATGTCGGGAATGTGTGTGTGAAAGTGTGTGCGTGAAAGTGCGTCTGTGTGACAAGCAGGGAGGGATTTGTTCGTGCATAATAAATCAATTTGTTTAATAACAGGACTTTGTTCATTTTTGAAGGAGGTAGAACTGTCATCGTTCATTAAATTGTGTTTTTGTGTGTGTAATGAAAATGCAAATGCACAATTACTGAGCTTTATTCTTTCATTTTGTCTCATTTGAATATTTGGGTGTGAAGTGAAAGCGAGCCGGCATTTGTTTGATGATTTAAATATCGGGCGCTGTTGGTGTTAGAATGTTGATGCTATTTTCTGAAAATGCAAACATGCTGACTGCGTCATGGCAACCATCTGGGTGATTTTTTATTTACACAGGATTATGAGAAGGTGAGCAGATGTGAGGAAGAGTTGAAGCAAAGCTAGGGTTGGGGTTCACTTCTGAACACTAAGACCGAGTATTGATTAATGTGATCAACCAAGGAGCTAGTTTAAGTGTTCCACCCAAGTCGTTCTATGTTGAGTTTATATTTCTTCAGTGCATTTAAAAAGAAGTATTCTGCATTTTGAAAGCACTTCTCACAGATTGGGAGACGCGGCGGAGGCGCGTCATTTCAGACTGAAGCGTTAATGGTGGTCTGTCCCTTTAATAGCTAAAGAAGGCGGGGCTGTGACGACCCCGTGTGGCGCTTGTTGACAAGGCACCCGAATGACGTCTTGGCGTGTACGTGAAAACAAAATGCTACACTTCTCACTCCGGTAGTCGTTCTCTGTAAGGATGTTTTTCTTTTCTTTTTTTGTCGTGACCGACTGACGGGTTTTTGCTGCCCTACGCGTGACGCGCCAGTCCGGGCTGGGCGACCTCTTCCCCGCCCAACGCCGCTCTGTTTACGTATGTGGAATGCGGGTCAAGCGGAGCTCGGATAAAACGACGCCTCGCATCGTTCCCACCGGCCGTGCTCTGTATGTACTGACCGATGTATTTCCTCTCTGTACTCATTTGAACAACGTGAATGTTATAAACGAGTTTATATTTCCAGTATGGTCGCACTAGCGGTCCGCTAGGAAAGCGCGACGTCGTCATTTAAAATGGCGCCAAAGATTAATCTCCGTCGCTAGACCGCTAGCAAAGCACAACGTTCCTGTATTAAATAACTGTTTTCATGAGTGCAATAATGACAATTTAGGGGTTTGTTTGAAGTAATCATTGACCTCTAACCTTTGACGAATCGCTGGTTGTGGCTACAAGTTTTCATTAATAGCACTGCAAAGCTAGTCTGCTAGTAGTATTAGCTAAAGCCCACCACTTGTATAGATGTAGCTTCGAGCTAACGAGCTAGCTACGTTGCTAACCACTAACGTCAGCTAAATGTTACACCCAGGCTGGCGTTATTACCAAGACTTGGGAGGGCATATATATTTGGGGTGAAAAAATAGTTGCGACGCGCTTTTGGGCAGCCAAATTTGTAATGGTTTTATTTAAATAAATGGAATATACGTTCATGGGAAAAAAAGTCATAATAAACAATTCCGCTTGAAGTGCCGGGTGTGGGTGGGCCCGCGTGTTGCACGATGGTGAGAGAGCTAAGGCTAACATTAGCTACAATCTGTGGCCGACAAAACCGGATGAACAATATCAAAATCTGGTCATATCGCTTAAATATAACATTCCGTGCTGTTGAGCTAATACCAAACAAACCGTTTCACCATGCTAGCTGAAGTTAGCCTGTCGGTAAACCGTTACTGCTGTATGGGTTAGGGTTAGCAGGTTCCCTGCTCACAGCAGACCTGCAGATACTTCAAAGACGCGGCGGCTACAGGCCGCTGTTTCATCTTCTTCATGTGCTGACAATGTCGTACTCTGCGTATGATTGGCACGGAATCACACGTCATATCCTGTTTTCCCCGGATATCTACTTGTGGGCTAAATATGTCACGACATGCACACCTAGCCGTAAGGAATGTGTTTTGCTTTACATCTGATTCCCTTTACTTTTCATGGTTGCTGTATAAAGATACCAAGAACAATTTAGAACCTTTTGATGATGAATTTTAAAATATATGACTGGGTTATTTGTTTATGTATTTAATTGTCCCCCTGCAATATCTTTGGTAAAGCTTTTCTCCACATCAGACCTTTTTTGCATTAATGTTGACTTCTGGCAACATTAAATAGTTTTATATTCGCTACTAATTGCGTCCTCTTTTTTTGCATCCCGAGGGGAATAAGGTGCTCGGCGGAGGTTTGTGCTCTCCGAGTGCTTTTCTGGTGTTGGTTCAATCGGTCACGACATTGATCGTCAAATGTCATAGTTTTCTTACTATCCTACTCTTGTGCTATATCGTGTCACTTACTTTAAGACTTCTTATCTTATCCCTAAATATGAACACATTATTCAGAAACAGTTGTACGGTATTTATTTAGTCTCCAATCTTTTCCTGGTTCAGTCTAGTTTGTGAAGAGTCCCGTCCTCGGAGCTCCACAGACCGATAAGGATGAAGAGAAGCCGCCACCAGAGTAGCGGTGAGGACTCAGACGATGGAAGTAAGCAGACTCCCTTATGCCGTCGTGTGTGTGAAAGTGTGAAGCAGGGCTATAGGAGCTGAGGACTCGCACTATAAGTTATTTTTTTAAGCTGAGGACTCATTCAAGGTTTTTGTTTTAGCAGGAGAAACTTTAGATGCATTTACAAAATGATCTCGGGCTGACAGGAATGGTTCTAAATGCCCAGTCAGTGATTTGTAAAGAAATAAAACGGAAAACGGAACATTTCAGTTGCAGCACATTTGACTATTAAAGGTGTGCACGTGTGTTTCTCCAGTTCCAGTGCAAACGGAGACGGCGTGCTGATGCATCTAACGCTGTGATGTCTCTCCAGGTGGTTCTACTTGCTGGTCCCAACATTCATCACAGCGAAGGAGGGGGGCTGGCCAGAAACCCTCCGAGGTATGTCGGCCTCGACCCATTACTTACCATTTACTCAACGTGTGGGTAGGTAGCTGCCTTCTGCTTTTATTCTTCTAGATTGCTTGCTTCTTCATTGTTTTATTTTTTCCACATCTGTCACGATCAGTTTTAATAGATAATAAGAACGAATCAATCAAGCAAATGGAGGTTTGAAATCAGCACGAGCAAAAAACACTTCAAGCCGTTCTTTTTAGTACTCGAGTGAATTGTTTCACTCGCCCTCGGAATGGAAGCATCCAGCGGGTACCTGTTGTGCAGCCTGAGGAATGGAAGCATCCAGCGGGTACCTGTTGTGCAGCCTGAGGAATGGAAGCATCCAGCGGGTACCTGTTGTGCAGCCTGAGGAATGGAAGCATCCAGCGGGTACCTGTTGTGCAGCCTGAGGAATGGAAGCATCCAGCGGGTACCTGTTGTGCAGCCTGAGGGATGGAAGCATCCAGCAGGTACCTGTTGTGCAGCCTGAGGAATGGAAGCATCCAGCAGGTACCTGTTGTGCAGCCTGAGGAATGGAAGCATCCAGCAGGTACCTGTTGTGCAGCCTGAGGAATGGAAGCATCCAGCGGGTACCTGTTGTGCAGCCTGAGGAATGGAAGCATCCAGCGGGTACCTGTTGTACAGCCTGAGGGATGGAAGCATCCAGCGGGTACCTGTTGTGCAGCCTGAGGAATGGAAGCATCCAGCGGGTACCTGTTGTGCAGCCTGAGGAATGGAAGCATCCAGCGGGTACCTGTTGTGCAGCCTGAGGGATGGAAGCATCCAGCGGGTACCTGTTGTGCAGCCTGAGGGATGGAAGCATCCAGCGGGTACCTGTTGTACAGCCTGAGGAATGGAAGCATCCAGCGGGTACCTGTTGTACAGCCTGAGGAATGGATGCTTTCCAGCCTCTCACCAAAAGCCAATCAAATCCAAACCAAGCAATGATTGTGGCCGCCGCTGAAGCACCAATGTCTGGTTCTTGTTTGTTCTAGTATTACTACTATTATTCTGATCAAGCTCTAATCATTGGCTGTGTGATCATTTGTGCAGTAGAGTTGGGGAACTTGCATAAATGAACTGTCATTTTTCTGCAGGTGTTCAGGACGGACCTGATCACAGCCATGAAGGTGCACGACTCGAATCAGCTGAACACAGAGGACTACTACGTACTCGCCGACTCGTGGAGGCAGGAGTGGGAGAAGGGCGTCCAGGTCCCCGTCAGCCCTCAGTCCACGCTGCGTCCCGTCAGCAGGTAGAACAAACTCAAACTGGACCGTCCTCTCAGCACGCCCAAATGTGTTCTGTGTCGGTCAGGGTGCTGGCAGACAAAGGGAAGGAGGTCATGTTCATCAGACCAAAGAAATGGATCCGGACATCGGGCGCCGAGGCCCTGGGCTACGTGGATATCCGGACGCTGGCGGAGGGGGTGTGCCGGTATGACCTGAACGAAGTCGATGTGGCCTGGCTGCAGGTGGTCAACGAGGAGCTTTCAGAGATGGGTGGGTACACCGGAGCGGATGGGAGCTGAAAGGATGGCCTCTTCCTCTTGGGTAGGAATATTAGGATCGTTTGAGTGCCCCTTCCTCTTGGGTAGGAATATTAGGATCGTTTGAGTGCCTCTTCCTCTTGGGTAGGAATATTAGGATCGTTTGAGTGCCCCTTCCTCTTGGGTAGGAATATTAGGATCGTTTGAGTGCCCCTTCCTCTTGGGTAGGAATATTAGGATCGTTTGAGTGCCCCTTCCTCTTGGGTAGGAATATTAGGATCGTTTGAGTGCCTCTTCCTCTTGGGTAGGAATATTAGGATTGTTTGAGTGCCCCTTCCTCTTGGGTAGGAATATTACAATCGTTTGAGTGCCTCTTCCTCTTGGGTAGGAATATTAGGATCGTTTGAGTGCCCCTTCCTCTTGGGTAGGAATATTAGGATCGTTTGAGTGCCTCTTCCTCTTGGGTAGGAATATTACAATCGTTTGAGTGCCCCTTCCTCTTGGGTAGGAATATTAGGATCGTTTGAGTGCCCCTTCCTCTTGGGTAGGAATATTACAATCGTTTGAGTGCCTCTTCCTCTTGGGTAGGAATATTAGGATCGTTTGAGTGCCCCTTCCTCTTGGATAGGAATATTAGAATCGTTTGAGTGCCCCTTCCTCTTGGGTAGGAATATTAGGATCGTTTGAGTGCCCCTTCCTCTTGGGTAGGAATATTAGGATTGTTTGAGTGCCCCTTCCTCTTGGATAGGAATATTAGAATCGTTTGAGTGCCCCTTCCTCTTAGGTAGGAATATTAGGATTGTTTGAGTGCCCCTTCCTCTTGGGTAGGAATATTAGGATCGTTTGAGTGCCTCTTCCTCTTGGGTAGGAATATTAGGATTGTTTGAGTGCCTCTTCCTCTTGGGTAGGAATATTAGGATCGTTTGAGTGCCCCTTCCTCTTGGGTAGGAATATTAGGATCGTTTGAGTGCCCCTTGCTCTTGGGTAGGAATATTAGGATTGTTTGAGTGCCTCTTCCTCTTGGGTAGGAATATTAGGATCGTTTGAGTGCCCCTTCCTCTTGGGTAGGAATATTAGGATCGTTTGAGTGCCCCTTCCTCTTGGGTAGGAATATTAGGATCGTTTGAGTGCCCCTTGCTCTTGGGTAGGAATATTAGGATCGTTTGAGTTTGCCCCCGTACGTTGTGTTTAGCACTATTTTAAAACGTGTCACTTGGGACTTGAACCCTCATTTTATTTTGACTCCTTGAACTCATTGAAATGTTAAACGATGACGGGTAAAGGGAAGGTTCTCTTTCCAGCTCTGCCTCTGTTGGACGAGACGACGGCGGAGCGGGTGATGGAGGAGTTTGAGCGCTGCTGCCATGACAACATGACGCACGCCATGGAGACGGAGGAGGGGCTGGGCATAGAGTACGACGAGGACGTGGTGTGTGACGTTTGTCAGTCGCCCGACGGGGAAGACAACAACGAGATGGTCTTCTGTGACAAGTGCAACGTCTGTGTTCACCAGGTCAGAGAACAGCAGGTCAAAGGTCAGCACGCGTTTAACACGAAAACAGCAGGTCAAAGGGCAGCACGCGTTTACCATGACAACAGCAGGTCAAAGGGCAGCAGGAAACATTGCGATTGATTTCTCCTCAGGCATGTTACGGCATCCAGAAGGTCCCAAAGGGCAGCTGGCTGTGCCGAACCTGCGCCCTCGGCATCCTACCCAAGTGCCAGCTGTGTCCGAAGAAGGGCGGCGCCATGAAGCCCACCCGAAGCGGAACCAAGTGGGTCCACGTCAGCTGTGCCTTGTGGGTCCCAGAGGTGAGCCCGTTTGTACCGCCTGCATGTATATATACGTATACTGCTCAAAAACATGAGTACGGGAACGCGTAACCGTCTGAGTCAGACTGGCGTCTGTCCAGCAGCCCTTTTCTGATTGGTCCTCAGCTACGGGAACGCGTAACCGTCTGAGTCAAACTGGCGTCTGTCCAGCAGCCCTTTTCTGATTGGTCCTCAGCTACGGGAACGCGTAACCGTCTGAGTCAAACTGGCGTCTGTCCAGCAGCCCTTTTCTGATTGGTCCTCAGCTACGGGAACGCGTAACCGTCTGAGTCAAACTGGCGTCTGTCCAGCAGCCCTTTTCTGATTGGTCCTCAGCTACGGGAACGCGTAACCGTCTGAGTCAGACTGGCGTCTGTCCAGCAGCCCTTTTCTGATTGGTCCTCAGCTACGGGAACGCGTAACCGTCTGAGTCAAACTGGCGTCTGTCCAGCAGCCCTTTTCTGATTGGTCCTCAGCTACGGGAACGCGTAACCGTCTGAGTCAAACTGGCGTCTGTCCAGCAGCCCTTTTCTGATTGGTCCTCAGCTACGGGAACGCGTAACCGTCTGAGTCAAACTGGCGTCTGTCCAGCAGCCCTTTTCTGATTGGTCCTCAGCTACGGGAACGCGTAACCGTCTGAGTCAGACTGGCGTCTGTCCAGCAGCCCTTTTCTGATTGGTCCTCAGCTACGGGAACGCGTAACCGTCTGAGTCAGACTGGCGTCTGTCCAGCAGCCCTTTTCTGATTGGTCCTCAGCTACGGGAACGCGTAACCGTCTGAGTCAGACTGGCGTCTGTCCAGCAGCCCTTTTCTGATTGGTCCTCAGCTACGGGAACGCGTAACCGTCTGAGTCAGACTGGCGTCTGTCCAGCAGCCCTTTTCTGATTGGTCCTCAGCTACGGGAACGCGTAACCGTCTGAGTCAGACTGGCGTCTGTCCAGCAGCCCTTTTCTGATTGGTCCTCAGCTACGGGAACGCGTAACCGTCTGAGTCAGACTGGCGTCTGTCCAGCAGCCCTTTTCTGATTGGTCCTCAGCTAGCTTAACGTTTCTGCAGTACGTTGCTCAGGTAGAAGGTAGAACAGACCATGATTGGTAAAGCGTCCACAGACTGTGCAGGAGCCGTCTGATGCCCCGACCCCCCCAGAGACGGTCCGTCGCGGGGGGGTCGCAGAGGAACGCACACGCTACGGAGCGGCATTAAGGTGGCGCTAGAGAGCCTGTGATCCGAGGGTTCCTAATGATTTTCTATTCCTTCCATTATTATTTGACATAATGATTGTGGATTAATGACGATTTTCAGCTGGAATATTGGTTTCAGTGTTCCCTTTACTTTTGAGCAGTATATTTATATAATACACAGGAGCTTATTTAGCTTTGCAGTAATATGTATATAATACACAGGAGCTTATTTAGCTTTGCAGTATATTTATATAATACACAGGAGCTTATTTAGCTTTGCAGTAATATTTATATAATACACAGGAGCTTATTTAGCTTTGCAGTAATATGTATATAATACACAGGAGCTTATTTAGCTTTGCAGTAATATGTATATAATACACAGGAGCTTATTTAGCTTTGCAGTAATATTTATATAATACACAGGAGCTTATTTAGCTTTGCAGTAATATGTATATAATACACAGGAGCTTATTTAGCTTTGCAGTAATATGTATATAATACACAGGAGCTTATTTAGCTTTGCAGTAATATTTATATAATACACAGGAGCTTATTTAGCTTTGCAGTAATATGTATATAATACACAGGAGCTTATTTAGCTTTGCAGTAATATGTATATAATACACAGGAGCTTATTTAGCTTTGCAGTAATATGTATATAATACACAGGAGCTTATTTAGCTTTGCAGTAATATGTATATAATACACAGGAGCTTATTTAGCTTTGCAGTAATATGTATATAGTACACAGGAGCTTATTTAGCTTTGCAGTAATATGTATATAATACACAGGAGCTTATTTAGCTTTGCAGTAATATTTATATAATACACAGGAGCTTATTTAGCTTTGCAGTAATATTTATATAATACACAGGAGCTTATCTAGCTTTGCAGTATATTTATATAATACACAGGAGCTTATTTAGCTTTGCAGTAATATTTATATAATACACAGGAGCTTATTTAGCTTTGCAGTATATTTATATAATACACAGGAGCTTATTTAGCTTTGCAGTAATATTTATATAATACACAGGAGCTTATTTAGCTTTGCAGTAATATTTATATAATACACAGGAGCTTATCTAGCTTTGCAGTATATTTATATAATACACAGGAGCTTATTTAGCTTTGCAGTAATATTTATATAATATATATATATATATAAATGCTACGTTTATGTGAAACGTGTTCAGGTGAGCATCGGGAATCCCGAGAAGATGGAGCCGATCACCAACGTGTCCCAAATTCCCAGCAACAGATGGGCCCTGGTCTGCTGTCTGTGCAAAGAGAAGGCTGGAGCGTGCATCCAGGTAGAGTCACACCTGGAGTTCCTCCTCAGCGCCATCATGAGGCAGAGAGAGTCACGCGCCTCTCACTAGAACAAATGAAAAGCACTCCGTATCACTAGTTGTGCTACGGGGAGTAAACTCCTGCTAGTACTAGGTAAAAGCACTCCGTATCACTAGTTGTGCTACGGGGAGTAAACTGCTGCTAGTACCAGGTAAAAGCACTCCGTATCACTAGTTGTGCTACGGGGAGTAAACTGCTGCTAGTACTAGGTAAAAGCACTCCGTATCACTAGTTGTGCTACGGGGAGTAAACTCCTGCTAGTACTGGGTAAAAGCACTCCGTATCACTAGTTGTGCTACGGGGAGTAAACTCCTGCTAGTACTAGGTAAAAGCACTCCGTATCACTAGTTGTGCTACGGGGAGTAAACTCCTGCTAGTACTAGGTAAAAGCACTCCGTATCACTAGTTGTGCTACGGGGAGTAAACTCCTGCTAGTACTAGGTGAACGTAACGATCGACAACACGTATTACTCCAACAAGGGTGTGTTATAACTATTGTAAACGTGTTATAACAGGCTGAACCCTGTCCTGGGCATAATGTGTTCTTATCAGGCTCTTTGAAGTAGAGCCACACGGGGCTGCTTTGCTCAACGTTCTTATCTAGGGGGGGTCGCCGACCTTTGAAAAGCCTGACCTGCCTAAAGCACCAATAAGGTGTTCACAGCAGGTAATAGCAAGAATGAACACGGCTCAGGTCGAAAGCGTGTCTGCCCTTTCACCAGACAGGGGGCGGAGCCATCGGCTCGGCAAGTAGGCGGGGCTGTCGGTGATCTGACGGCAGAGCAGGAGGAGACGGCGGCTGACTTTGACCTTTACGGACCTTTCATACGTAGGAATCGGCCGATCCTACGAAATGAAGGAACTCCCTGTTCTTGTCGCCATGACCACGGTGTTGTTGCCAACGGAAACCCAAAGTACGGTTATCGGCATGGTGACTGGTTTTTGGGTTAGCCGGGCAGCTCCGCTGCTGATTGAGCGCCCCCCCGTCCTCAGACGCGTCCTTTAGACTCTCGGCATGTCTCTTGATGGGACAGATGTCTAACCGTGTCCCGTCTGCTGCTGATTGAGCGCCCCCCCGTCCTCAGAGACGTGTCCTTTAGACTCTCGGCATGTCTCTTGATGGGACAGATGTCTAACCGTGTCCCGTCTGCTGCTGATTGAGCGCCCCCCCCGTCCTCAGAGACGCGTCCTTTAGACTCTCGGCACGTCTCTTGATGGGACAGATGTCTAACCGTGTCCCGTCTGCTGCTGATTGAGCGCCCCCCCCGTCCTCAGAGACGCGTCCTTTAGACTCTCGGCATGTCTCTTGATGGGACAAATGTCTAACCGTGTCCCGTCTGCTGCTGATTGAGCGCCCCCCCCGTCCTCAGAGACGTGTCCTTTAGACTCTCGGCATGTCTCTTGATGGGACAGATGTCTAACCGTGTCCCGTCTGCTGCTGATTGAGCGCCCCCCCGTCCTCAGAGACGCGTCCTTTAGACTCTCGGCATGTCTCTTGATGGGACAGATGTCTAACCGTGTCCCGTCTGCTGCTGATTGAGCGCCCCCCCGTCCTCAGAGACGCGTCCTTTAGACTCTCGGCACGTCTCTTGATGGGACAAATGTCTAACCGTGTCCCGTCTGCTGCTGATTGAGCGCCCCCCCCGTCCTCAGAGACGCGTCCTTTAGACTCTCGGCATGTCTCTTGATGGGACAGATGTCTAACCGTGTCCCGTCTGCTGCTGTAGTGCTCGGCGAAAAGCTGCCGGACGGCCTTCCATGTGACATGTGGACTCCACGCCGGACTCGTAATGAACACCATCCTCACCGACGATGACGAAGTCAAGTTCAAGTCCTACTGCCCCCAACACTGCAGACTGGGGGGTAGCAAGTACCAAGAAGGCTCCTCGCCTTCGGAGGCCACCAGAGGCAAAGTGGGCAAAAGGAGGGGCAGGCTGAGACGGGCGGAGGACGCCGCTGCCTCCTCTTCGTCGTCTTATGGGACGCCGCAGTTCATCAGCAGAAAGCCCAGAGACCTGGAGAAGAGAGTCAACCATCGCAAGCTGAAGCTGGAGGCCATGGAGGAGGACTTCTACCAGTTTGTGGAGGTGGAGCAGGTGACCAGACACCTGAAGCTGCCGCCAGAGGTGGTGGACTTCGTCTACCAGTACTGGAAGCTGAAACGCAGAGCTAACTTCAACCAGCCGCTGCTCACGCCCAAGAAGGATGAGGAAGACAGCTTGGCTCGCCGCGAGCAGGAGGTGCTGCTCCGACGCCTCCAGCTCTTCACTCACCTCCGACAAGACCTGGAGCGGGTGCGCGTTTCCTCCTCTCCTCTAGCGAGGTTCATGCTAATCTGCTGTATGAGAGCTGCAGCACTAAGCAGCTAATCAATTCAACTGTTTAAATCATTGGTTGAGTCGTTTAGATGAGTTACCGTCCTTAAAGAAGGAGATTAATATCAACGTGCTGCCGCTCCTCAGGTCCGTAACCTCACCTACATGGTGACCCGACGGGAGAAGATGAAGCGCTCCCTGTGGAGAGTCCAGGAGCAGATCTTCCACCATCAGGTCCAGCTACTGGACCAAGAGCTGCTCTCAGGTCAGTAAGACGAAGGTTATTCTGCAGAAAGATTCCACTAAAGGAGGAGAGTGATTAGACCCTGGGCATGTTATCAGTCAATCATGGATCAAAGATCAATTCCTGTTTGATGAAATGCCAAACTAAGCAGCAATGTGTATGTTTCCACTTCTTCTTTCCGTCTCAGGTGATTCTGCAGTGAATGGATGGTTGTCCTCTCAAGGCTCCTCCTGGAGTCACGATGGGATGAAAAGCAGTGACAGGAGGGAGTCGCCACACTCTCAGGAGGGCGATCTGAGCAAAGCGCCGGAGACGAGGGACAGCAAGGGCCCCCAACGGCTTCAAGTCCTTCAAGCAGCAGTCAGGCTGCACAAAGCCGAGGGCAGGAAAGGCACCAGAAGGGAGGCCCTCGAACCAGAGGAGAGCGCAAGGAAGAAGAGGAGTGAGGGGACGGAAAGATTCGCCAGCCAGGTGAAGAACCGGTTTGGATCGAAGCATCTGGACAAAACCGTTTCCATCAGGCTGGTGGACATCAGGAATTCTGACACAGACGACTACTTCACAGAAGGAATGAACAGAAGCGGCTCCGTCTCTCTGGACGTGAACATGAGACTCAACAAAACTAGCGTGCTCCTGGACGCCACCAAAGCAAACAGCTGGCTGAAGAAAAACGGCGCCAGTGGCTCCCGCACACCCAGAAGATCTGCAGCCTCCAGCCTGAGAGGCTGGGGGAAGTTTAGGATCCCCAAGAGGAGCGAGAAGCCTCTGTCTGCGACGATGGAGGAGGAGGAGGAGGAAGAGCGCCGCACGCTGCTGCTGAGGCCGCTAACCAACACGCCACAGCGGTCCTGCCCCAGGACCAGACTCCGCATGGGGATGGACACCGGCGACTACTCCTCAGACCCCAAGCCGGCCGACAGCGAGATGGAGCCCTGCTTGAAGCGATGCCACTCCCACCAGCTGAGGGGAGACTCGTCTCTGGGCCGGCGCTACGGCTCCGACATCATTCGCCGAGGCGTTCTGGCCTCCTGATGGAGGAACGCGGCCGCTGTTTGTACCTTTCTATTTTTGAGGATGAATAGTAAAATGCCTAGATTAAATATAGAGCTGATATTTATTTTTTACTTGTAACATATGTAAATCTGGGAAATATTTGAATTTATTTTGTGCTAGTTTTTATTTTTTTCCTTAAAAGTAGAAAGATGTCAAGTTGCCATTTAAAATGCTTTATCAGATATTTACAAGTTAAAGCATCGAGCAGGGGGGAGTTTGTCGGGACCGGTAATTTGTTCTTGACGTAGTATTCAACGCTGTTGCACTTAGTCGTAAAGTTCATCCCGTCTTTGGACAGTTCCAAACAGGAAGTCAGACTATCATCTGTGAACATTGAGATATAGGAAGTCACCACAAACAATCAAAGCAACATCTTATGTAGCTCAGTGTAAGCGGGCTGCGCTCGTATCCATCTTGTGCCTGACTTTTATTTGAAGCATTTGCACTACAAGGACGGGACAGGTGTAATGTAGAGTTATTTTTACACGGAAACATGAAACCGTTTTGTACCCTCAGCCATTGCTGTACTACTGTTATGCAAAATGAAACTTGTTTTGTCTTTTAGAGGAATAAAATATCTGCAAGACTGAACTCCGTGACCTGATCAGTATTTGTTTCAACAACAAACTTGTTTTATCAGATTGGATTTTTTTTTTCATTTGATAAATCTGTAAAAATCTCATTTGACTAATCTAATAGGCCTATTCATCAAGAAAATAATCAATAAAATGTCAGATACTGGCTAAGATAATTCCTTTTGCCACTTTAAATTTCGTGAACTCTAGTCAGTTTGCTTAAACGGTTAAAACCGATTTTAAGGCTGAACCTTTTTGGATGAGTTGAATTCAAATCCATTTATCCGTCTTCCATCGCCGGGTCGAGGAGGAAACAGCCTCAGCAGGGATTTCCAGACACTCCAGCTCTTCTATAGTAGAACGTTAGAGGCATTTTACACTAGTAGGGAAAGATAAAACCCAACAAATGTCACGAGATAAATATAGAAAGATTGTGACCGCTGAGAAAGACGAATGTTTGGCCACCTTTAATTGCACGATTCAACAGATGTGAGATCTTGCACAAAGTGTTTCTGAACTGCATCAACGAAAACAAAAAATAGAACAGTTGTCTGATATTTACAATAGATGCATCACTATTACCACTTATACATTATGTACATATTAGTCTCTGGCTTACTATGACAGTAGTTAGAGAATGAAACATCAGTCCTACAGGGTGTTACAGTGCTTAGAAAAATAACGGGCTGCACTACATTACTCAACGAGGTTAGGATACACAACCCGCTGCACATGTCCCCGTCACACGCCCTGGGAAACATGACAAATAAAAAAACAACAGAAAGGTGCAGTCACAGCCTCCTGGTTTAGGGTGCTAGAAACCAAAGGAGGAGAAAGAAAACGCGGCTTTAACTTCAGAACAAGCCACCTGACGAGATTAAGGTTCCAAACTGCTCTCGTGAAACTAAAAGGCTCAGAACTCAGAGACTCGGACTGTGAAGCGTCTCGTGTGAATGCAGCCAGGCAGACATCAGACAATAACAGTCACACCCGACATCTCCAACGTGGGAAACAAATCCAATGCCCGTCTTGCGTTTAGAACGGCGGCCATGTTAGGACATTTCACAGCTAAATGTGACGGCAGTGTTACGGGCTTCGCGTCACTTTAAAGGTATTTGTGCTGAATAGCTTACCATTATGATGTTGATTAAGCCAAAACCTACAGGCTACATGTAGCATCACAGCTAATATGTCCTAGAAAGGCCACCGTACTACAGCTTTCTCCACATCCGTGCTTCAAGTACAGTAGAAACATGAAACGGTGCTGTACGCTTTAAACCCTTCATCTCGTTTAGACCCACACGCCCCCCCAGTAGTGTTTTACCTGCCTGAGCTCCGCCATCATCCAGCAGGCTAGAAAAGAGACGTAGATTAAACGTAACCGAGACAACAGGAGCCATCTGCCGGTGATCCATAGTGTTCCATATTTAAATCTGGCATATATACACTATATTATATATATATAAGAAAACAGCGAGCTGACTGATGCCTCAAACTATTCCAGTAATCAGAATTTTGGTCTTTGATTTACATATTGAAAAGCTATAAAACGTTTTTTATTTTTACGAGTGGCTGTTTTTAAATCAACTGGATTATTTGGAGATTCTTAAAAGGTAAACAAAGTTAAGCAGGACTTCTAGAAAGGTCTGCTGACCTGCACTTGCTGTCGCTTCGTGCTGTGCCAGGCCTCTGTGTTCGTTCATGAATGGGGGACGCAGGCGTCTTCTGGGCCTCTAAGGGAGTCAGAGTTCACTTCAGACCTCCGCTGGTTTCCTCTTGGAGCCTTTTGTGTCGGACTCTGCTGCTTCTGCCTTCCTGGAGCCTTTCAGACGGCAGCCGTTGGTGTTGGAGTCGATATCCTGATCCTGGCTGGTCGTTACGTCCAACTCCTCGTGCTCCTGACAGCACAGCTGTCCTGTGGCAGGCCAGGGGCGCAGCGCCCCCTCCTGGTGAGCCTTGCAGAAGGAGTTGGGGCAGAGCTGGCAGAAGGCGGCCGAGTTTTTCCCGCAGATGTCGCAGTGGTGCCAGGGGCAGTCCCAACGGCCTGGAAGGACGCAGGATCAGGTTTAGAATGCAGCCAATAAGAATCCAGACAGAAACGTCTGAACTGGAAGAGAGTATTCTACTGCTGAGCGATTAGCAGCATGCTAACGAGCTGCTCATCCTCACCGAAAGGCCTCTTGGTGAGGTTAAGGCAGGACAGGTGATACGCTTTGGTGCACGCCTTCTTGTTACAGAGCACCAGCTGCCCGCCGTCTCTGCAGCGGAAACACTCATCCTCAGACCTCTTCCTCCCTGCAGCTTTCCTCTTTCTGTACTTCCTCTTCAGCCTTTTGCCCTTCGGCTCAGCTGTGTGGCCGTTCTGCAACAGAGAAGCCAGATCAGGTCGATCCCCACGATGAGACATTTATGTCCCGGGTGGAGAAACACTCCTCACCCTCTCCCAGACTCACCTTGGGCCGGTCGCCTAGAAACCCGCTGCAGTTGGGAGCGCCGCAGCGGCAGACGGTCTTCTCATTCCCGAGACAATCCAGGTTGTAATTGAAGGTCAGCTCGGTCCCTTCAGCACGATAAAAAGCATTGATCCACCGCAGACGAAGGCGGCTCCGCCTCTCTCGTGTGACGCGACTCACCTAGCGGCACGTCGCAGACGGCGAACAGGCCGACGCGCGTGTCCCCGTTCACCGTCCACTTCTGTGTCTCACAATTGGGCTGACAGCTGTGGTTCATGAAGCGAGAGTAGTTTCCCTTCGGACCCGCGTCAATGATCCGGTCCTGAGGAGGCAGCTTCATTAAAACGCTTCCGCCGTGGAATCTGGCGGACTCAGGAGGCCAAACCGGAGTATTCGTAGTACTTGTAGTACTTGTAGTACTGCCTACTGCAATGTCACAGCTGTCTGAAATGCAACATTCCCAATGCAATACCAGCGTGTTGATGTTGCTCCCAGCGGCGCCGGTGCTGCTGCAGGAAACGCATCAGCCAGAAACGCTGCGGAGCGAAGAGCCCGTCCAGGCGGGGGCCACTCACCTTATCGATGGTGAGCATGTAGAAGTCGCTGATGTTGTTGTCCTGGGCGTACTTGATCCTCGCCCTGCACTCCTCCTCGTCGATCAGCTCTCCAACGTACTCGTTAACGAACTCGCCCTGTTTGATGAAGCGGGACCGTTCAGAAGGATCAGAAATATCAGAAGGATCAGAAGGATCAGACGGATCAGAAATATCAGAAGGATCAGAAATATCAGGAGGATCAGGAGGATCAGAAATATCAGAAGGATCAGAAATATCAGGAGGATCAGGAGGATCAGAAATATCAGAAGGATCAGACGGATCAGAAATATCAGAAGGATCAGGAGGATCAGAAGGATCAGGAGGATCAGAAATATCAGAAGGATCAGGAGGATCAGAAATATCAGAAGGATCAGAAATATCAGGAGGATCAGGAGGATCAGAAATATCAGAAGGATCAGACGGATCAGAAATATCAGAAGGATCAGAAGGATCAGAAATATCAGAAGGATCAGACGGATCAGAAATATCAGACGGATCAGGAGGATCAGACGGATCAGAAATATCAGGAGGATCAGGAGGATCAGAAATATCAGAAGGCTCAGGAGGATCAGAAGGATCAGAAATATCAGAAGGCTCAGGAGGATCAGAAGGATCAGACGGATCAGGAGGATCAGAAGGATCAGGAGGATCAGGAGGATCAGGAGGATCAGAAGGATCAGGAATATCAGAAGGCTCAGGAGGATCAGAAGGATCAGACGGATCAGACGGATCAGGAGGATCAGAAGGATCAGAAGGATCAGGAGGATCAGGAGGATCAGAAGGATCAGGAGGATCAGAAGGATCAGAAGGATCAGAAGGATCAGAAGGATCAGGAATATCAGAAGGATCAGGAGGATCAGAAATATCAGGAGGATCAGAAGGATCAGGAGGATCAGAAGGATCAGGAGGATCAGAAGGATCAGGAGGATCAGGAGGATCAGAAGGATCAGAAATATCAGGAGGATCAGAAGGATCAGGAGGATCAGAAGGATCAGAAGGATCAGAAGGATCAGGAATATCAGAAGGATCAGGAATATCAGGAGGATCAGAAGGATCAGGAGGATCAGAAGGATCAGGAGGATCAGAAGGATCAGAAGGATCAGAAGGATCAGGAATATCAGAAGGATCAGGAATATCAGGAGGATCAGAAGGATCAGGAGGATCAGAAGGATCAGAAGGATCAGAAGGATCAGGAATATCAGGAGGATCAGAAGGATCAGAAGGATCAGGAGGATCAGGAGGATCAGGAGGATCAGGAGGATCAGAAGGATCAGGAGGATCAGAAGGATCAGGAGGATCAGGAGGATCAGGAGGATCAGGAGGATCAGGAGGATCAGAGGCGTCCGCGCTGCTCGACATGAAGACGTGAGCTGACCTTCTTGATGTCCCGCAGAGAGACCAGTCCCCAACCCTTGCCGGGCGTCTTGATGACCTTGGTCTCCGGGTAGAGCCGCTGGGTGAAGTCCTGGTTGCAGCAGCGCCCCCCGCTGGGACACACCTGAGGGTGGCACTCGTACTGCAGCATGCGGTTGAGGCACTCCGACTCGAAGCCGCACGGCCTCTCGTCCGCCGCTCTGCAGTTGCACTTGGGGATCTCCGAGGTGTCGGCGTTCACCTGAACTTTACCGACCGGTTTGTTCACCTGGACGGAGAACGAGAGTGGAGGAAGAGGAGGAGCAGAAGACGAGCAGTCACACGAGGCCGGCCCAAACCTTGATGAACTTGTAGGGGGGGGGCTTCCGGCTGTTCTGCTGCGCTTCCCGGGCCTCCCGCTTCACTTTGATCTCCTTGAATCGAGCTTCAGCTTCCAGCAGGGCTGCGGAGCAAAGCGGGTAAAGAGTCGGTCCACTTAGTCAGGGTGGACCGAATACGGTTCCTGGACGGTCACCGTTCTTGAAGACTTTGCCGATGCCGGTCCTCTGGTGATTGCTGCCCCGGTCTCCCTCCATGTACGGGAACACCCGGCCCTGGTGAGTCCAGAAGTAGTCCCTGGAGCCGAAGAAGAAGACGGGGAACTCTCCGATCTGGTGGCGAAGGTGCTGGATGTTGGTGGGGATGTTCCTGGGGTGGTGGATCTCTGCAGGCCACCACCTGAAGAAGAAAAGAGAACGTCGGTTCCTTAAGGTCCGACCCATCCGTATCACAAGGATCAGAACCATTCCCCTCCGACCTGTACGTCCCCAGTTTGACCCAGATGATGTCCCGGTACTTGAGCTTCTTCCCGGCTCGGCAGTCGTTGCAGAACCAGCTCCCATCAGGCATAGCGATGTTCAGGCAGTCGGGGTGAAAGGACGCCGGGCAGGACTCGCAGCACAGGAGCCGCCCCCCTGCAACAGAGAGCCGATGCTCACGCTGGGTCTCCAGCGGGGGGGGGGGAGGGGGGGCCCACCTCTGGAGCAGACGAAGCACCAGCTCACGTTGACGTGCCGGTGCCGGCTGCAGGCCTTCTTGGCGCTGAAGTGGTTGGTGCAGATGATGGAGGTGCTGCTGATCACCTCGCTGCCCGCAGCCACGCACAGGTCACCTGTGTGGTACGCGACGGGGCAGCGCAGGCAGCGCATGAGCCGGCCTGGGAGAGGGGGCGGGGTCAGGGGGGGGGGGTCAGGGGCCGCTCTGGGCGTCGTGCTGCAGCGCCTCACCTTTGGTGGACTTGTTCTTGGTGCGGCCCCCGTAGTAGCAGCCCAGGCAGGTGTGCAGCGGGCAGCGGAAGCCCTTGTTGTCAAACACGGCGAGGGGACAGACGCCGAGACACGCCTCGTGGTAGAATTTGCCGCAGTGCGGGACGTGGCAGCGACGCAACGCCCCCTCGGACCGCTTGCATTTGAAGCAGGAGTGAATTCCTGAGAAGAAACACGCGGAGCGACAGAGCGTCACGAGCCAGCAGTCTGCTGTAAGCGAGGGGCGGGGCTTGATGCTTCTCACCTGTGCTACACGCCCGACACAGCAGCTTGTCACCGGGCCTGAAGGACAGACCCAGGCAGTGGAGGTGAAACATCCCACAGCACTGACCTTCACAGGGCGCCAGGTCCTCGCCAGCCTGCTCACACACCTGCAGAGCGTGGACAGAGACGTTTGAACACGCCACGGGGGGGGCGCCGAGCTTCAGGGGGGGGACGCCGAGCTTCAGGGGGGGGGACGCCGAGCTTCAGGGGGGGGACGCCGAGCTTCAGGGGGGGGACGCCGAGCTTCAGGGGGGGGACGCCGAGCTTCAGGGGGGGGGGACGCCGAGCTTCAGGGGGGGGACGCCGAGCTTCAGGGGGGGGGCGCCAAGCTTCAGGGGGGGGACGCCGAGCTTCAGGGGGGGGGACGCCGAGCTTCAGGGGGGGGGGGACGCCGAGCTTCAGGGGGGGACGCCGAGCTTCAGGGGGGGGACGCCGAGCTTCAGGGGGGGGACGCCGAGCTTCAGGGGGGGGACGCCGAGCTTCAGGGGGGGGGGGACGCCGAGCTTCAGGGGGGGGGGGACGCCGAGCTTCAGGGGGGGGACGCCGAGCTTCAGGGGGGGGACGCCGAGCTTCAGGGGGGGGGGGACGCCGAGCTTCAGGGGGGGGACGCCGAGCTTCAGGGGGGGGGACGCCGAGCTTCAGGGGGGGGGGACGCCGAGCTTCAGGGGGGGGACGCCGAGCTTCAGGGGGGGGACGCCGAGCTTCAGGGGGGGGCCAAGCTTCAGGGGGGGGACGCCGAGCTTCAGGGGGGGGACGCCGAGCTTCAGGGGGAGGGACGCCAAGCTTCAGGGGGGGACTCACCTGACACACAAACTCCTTCTTCCGTTCACCCTTCTTTATCCCATCCAAGCTGTCGCCCGGAGAATTGGGACAACCTTCACTTCCCGAACCCTTGAGCAAACATCAGTGAAGTTTTAACAAACGAGGCCTTGTGGATTCTGCCAATGATGATTTTGTAATTTATGTAATTTATCGTCATTTTGCATCTGTGGAGTAATTTATTTTATTTTATTGGTATTGTTAAAAGTCGATGATTTATGTACGAAGGACTTTCATCGGAAACAAGAAATGCTCCTCTGAGACAGGATGTGTGACTGTACTTGTACTGTAGTACATGCTACTGTGTGACTGTACTTGTACTGTAATACATGCTCCTGTGTGACTGTACTTGTACTGTAGTACATGCTACTGTTTGACTGTACTTGTACTGTAATACATGCTACTGTGTGACTGTACTTGTACTGTAGTACATGCTACTGTGTGACTGTACTTGTACTGTAATACATGCTACTGTGTGACTGTACTTGTACTGTAATACATGCTACTGTGTGACTGTACTTGTACTGTAATACATGCTACCGTGTGACTGTACTTGTACTGTAATACATGCTACCGTGTGACTGTACTTGTACTGTAATACATGCTACCGTGTGACTGTACTTGTACTGTAATACATGCTACCGTGTGACTGTACTTGTACTGTAATACATGCTACCGTGTGACTGTACTTGTACTGTAATACATGCTACCGTGTGACTGTACTTGTACTGTAATACATGCTACCGTGTGACTGTACTTGTACTGTAATACATGCTACCGTTTGACTGTACTTGTACTGTGATGCATGCTACTGTTTGACTGTACTTGTACTGTAATACATGCTACTGTGTGACTGTACTTGTACTTTAATACATGCTACTGTGTGACTGTACTTGTACTGTAATACATGCTACTGTGTGACTGTACTTGTACTGTAACACATGCTACTGTGTGACTGTACTTGTACGCTAACATTCTATCTAATAAATATCTTCATCATCATGATGAAGATGAGGTTGCTACTCACCTCGGGGTCAGGACACGGGGAGGAAGGCCTCTTCTGCACCACCCGGTTCTCTCCATCCCGTTTCCTTTTCTTCTGTGGCTTCGGTTTCTCCGGCTCTTGGTCTTCATTCAACAGAAAGCCGGGTCAGTGTGAATGCAGCGAGGCGAGTGGGTCAGTGTGAATGCAGCGAGGCGAGTGGGTCAGTGTGAATGCAGCGAGGCGAGTGGGTCAGTGTGAATGCAGTGAGGCCGGTGGGTCAGTGTGAATGCAGCGAGGCCGGTGGGTCAGTGTGAATGCAGCGAGGCGAGTGGGTCAGTGTGAATGCAGCGAGGCGAGTGGGTCAGTGTGAATGCAGCGAGGCGAGTGGGTCAGTGTGAATGCAGCGAGGCGAGTGGGTCAGTGTGAATGCAGCGAGGCCGGTGGGTCAGTGTGAATGCAGCGAGGCCGGTGGGTCAGTGTGAATGCAGCGAGGCGAGTGGGTCAGTGTGAATGCAGCGAGGCCGGTGGGTCAGTGTGAATGCAGCGAGGCGAGTGGGTCAGTGTGAATGCAGTGAGGCCGGTGGGTCAGTGTGAGTGCAGCAAGGCGAGTGGGTCAGTGTGAATGCAGTGAGGCGAGTGGGTCAGTGTGAATGCAGCGAGGCCGGTGGGTCAGTGTGAGTGCAGCGAGGCCGGTGGGTCAGTGTGAGTGCAGCGAGGCCGGTGGGTCAGTGTGAATGCAGCGAGGCCGGTGGGTCAGGGTGAATGCAGCGAGGCCGGTGGGTCAGTGTGAATGCAGCGAGGCCGGTGGGTCAGTGTGAATGCAGCGAGGCCGGTGGGTCAGTGTGAATGCAGCGAGGCCGGTGGGTCAGTGTGAATGCAGCAAGGCCGGTGGGTCAGTGTGAATGCAGCGAGGCCGGTGGGTCAGTGTGAATGCAGCGAGGCCGGTGGGTCAGTGTGAATGCAGCGAGGCCGGTGGGTCAGTGTGAATGCAGCGAGGCCGGTGGGTCAGTGTGAATGCAGCGAGGCCGGTGGGTCAGTGTGAATGCAGCGAGGCCGGTGGGTCAGTGTGAATGCAGCGAGGCCGGTGGGTCAGGGTGAATGCAGCGAGGCGGGAGGCGAGTGAAAGGCAGGACCGTTTACCGGTTGCTGGATGTTCACGCCGCTTCCTGGACTCTGTCACATCTTGATTTGGGTTTTTCCTTCGGTTCTGCTTTGGCTTCGGTTCTCCTGAAGCGTGGGCCTGACAGGTTTGTGGTCATAAGCAGGTGTAATAACGGTGCTATTACATTGTAATGCGTCCTCAGTGAGACTCACCGGTGGGGGGGCAGCCGGGCTGATCTTACGCCTCTTGGAAGTCGTCTTCTGCTCTACCTTCACTAAAGACAAGTTCAAACGCGGAAGCGGATTGGTTGGTCTCAGATCAGTTTCCTCTCCGTTTGCTGAAGCACTCAGAATAGCAACCGACTCACCAGAGGAATCGCCTGCCGGCGTACCAGGATTCTTCTGCTTTGGCCTTTTCGCTTTCTTGACTAGGAGGAGGAGAAACGTCAATGAACAAAGCTTGCGTTTGCATCAACGCCTCGTTTTGCTGATCCATCTACGCGAGAATCCACTTCTGGGCTTCCAGATCAATGGAATGTACTCGGATTACTAACGAGGCAACCAAACGCCACTCGTGATGGGGTGTTTTTAGACGGTTGTAAAACTCAACACAATGTGGGGGCACATTCTTCAACGTCCACCGGTCACGTTGAGTGGACTTCAGCCGAGCCCCCCCAGGCCGAGACGTCGCCCACTTTCAACCAACCTGGAGCTGCTTCTGAAGCATCCTCTAGAGCAGGAACTCGCTGCCATTCCCGTTTCTCCACAGGCTCAGGCGCTCTGCAATCCGAGGCAGATTTGTTCCTTCTCCTCACATTTGTTGTGGGAGACTGAGGCCGTTCGGGCCTCCTCCTCTTCTTCGGGGGTACGACCGACTCCGCTGGTTTGTCCGTTGCAGGAATGCTGGGATACTAGAGAGAAGCGAGCATTGATGCATGGGATTGAAGAAGCCGTTCCTCACAGTACGGGATGCTGGGTAATCATCGCTGTCCTGACCTGAGGCGCCGGCTGTGGATGAATCCCATCTGTGCTGTTCAGCTCATCTGTTGAGAGGGAATGGTTTAGATGGCCGTTCCCTCTTTTCTGCCAGTCATTCTTTTTTAGTTTTGGTCTGGCTACTTTTGCCGTCTCCCCTTTCGAAGTTCTGTCTTTGGACTGAAGAAGTTCCGTGTTGTTTGCAGCCGCCAGCAGCAGAGGGCGATCCGGACGAAGCCTCGACTCGGTGTCGTCATCGGTTACCTCATTGTTCTCTTGCGGTTTCAACTTCTCCATGATGTGCGGGTTCAGATGAGGTCCTCCTCCATCATACAGAAATGCAAAGTTTGCCACGCGCTCGCCCGGAGACATGCCGAGGGCTTCGTTGGCCTGAAGGACGCCCGCGCTCCACTGAGCCTGGAGTTTACGGGGCACAGAGGGAGCAGTCTGCAGAAAACGGCATTATTATAGGACACGTTACAGGAGTCTGGAGAACACGGCGCTGCCATTAAAGCAATGCTTTGGCTTGACGATTGACTAAACGTTACCTACACAATGACAATTTATACGTTAAAGCTTTAAAGAAGCGACATTTGTTCCACATCCTCTGCCGGCCCATCACGGAGGAGAGGCTGATTTACTTTTGTGTGGACGATGCGGAAGGCAGGCCGCTTGTTTCGCTGGCTGAGCTCATGGTACTGATGCTCCGTGGTGAAGGACACCATGTTCTTCTCAGAGGTGTAGCCTCTCTCTGGGTTCTCTCCAAAATACTGCACATGGTAAAGGAGGCCTGGTTTGCTGTTGGATGCTATAAAGAAATCAGAGGTGTACATACATTACATAGCTATACATAGGTTATAACTCTTAAAGTCACTCTTCCTGACACGACATCTCTCAAAGCACGTTTGTCCTTGCAGTGACTGGATCTCACCCTTCGGTTTCTGTTTGAAGTGACTGTTGCATTCTGGGTCCGTGGTCACCATGCAAGGCCACCAGGGGAACCCCGACACCTTGGTCCAAACCAACTCCCCAACAGAAAAGGTGATCGGCAGAGGAGACTTGCCAGGAGCTTCTTCTGCCATCTCGATGAGGTCCGACTGGAGGAGAGAGGAAACCGCTAAAGACAAATATTCTGCCCGTTTCCACAAGTTAACGTGGAAATATCTGGGACAAAACAGCAAACGGATGCTGCAGGTGATGACTGGAGGGTACATTTAGCCGTTTGGGGCTGGTGCCGACCCAAAGCCTCCATCGTAGCGTAGAAACATTCAGAATACGGGACCTTTAATGGACACGAGGAACCCAGAATGCTTGAGATGCTGTCTGTCTCACCGAGTCTCCATTTTATGCTTAACTCCAAACATAAAATGTCCATTTTAAATGTTTGCTTTAATGACAAGCTTTTAGAATTGTGTGTCATTTTGATGTTAAAAAGCATTAAGCCCTTTGATACTAAAGTAGGTAATAAAAGCACAACCTCGTTAGCTGCTCCAGCTCCAGCCTCGGGGGAGCAGAGATTGGGTCGAGGTTTCGCTTTGGGAGATCTTCCTCTCCTCTTCTTCACATCCTGCAGCTTCTCAGACACAGATGAGGCATCTTCAGTAGCAGCTGCCGAACTGCCCCCATTGGCGCAGCACGGCTCAAACACCCCCTGGGGTATCGTGGCGTTCAGCTCGGGTTCAGTACGAGGAGCACCCTTAAGAGTCGGAGGCTCCGGAGCACAAAGCTTCGGCAGCGCGTCCTGGTCCCCATTCAGCACTCGGGACGTGAGGTCTTTCAGCCTCTCGTGGCTGTGGCCCGCCATCTTCTGCAGGACACCATCTTGTAGTGCGGCAGTCAGCTCGACAGCAGCTTCGCTCACGCCGCCTCCACCTTTACGTCGGCCGTGTGAGTCTGGCGGCTGCTTCATGCTGATCGGGTTGGCTGGCTCAGGCATTGAAGGCTGTCCATTCCATGTGGCCCCCTCCAGGATCACAGAGCTACGGGGCAGGGAACACAGAATGTCATCCACAGGTTCCAGCAGAGCATTTATATCGAGGTCTGAATCCTGACAATTCACAAAATGCCATTCAGAGACGGGAACACTGACCAGAACGTCACACATTTCACAAAATGGCACTCACTAGCTGCAGCGAGGCATGAACAGAGCCCGGAGGCGACAGAGAGAACTGCACCCGCCACGGGATGTTTTACACGTTTATGTGAAAAGTAATGCCTCAATTAATTACTAATCAGTCGATCACAAGTGACGTGAACGAGGCCAAGTCAACCCCATTCTGGATTCCAGCCAAAAGACAGGTTAGCCGCGGCTAGCAGCTAGCAGCACTGTGTGGAAAAGCAGGAGGCTGGCCGAACGCGCCGCCGCATGCACGAACAGTGCCGCGTAATCACCGGAGAGAAAAAGCGCGGAGATAAAAGCAGTCGCCAAGTGGGAATGAATGCAAACTGTCACGGTGACGGGTCACACCGCCGTTTGGGCTAAAAGCTAACAGCAGTCATGGATGGACGGACGGGCCGCCTGCGGCGCAGCACGCTAACGCAGCTGAATTCACCAACCCCGGCCGGCAGTGACTGCCATGTCTTACACGAGACGGGCACCGACTACAACCTGAAACAAGCCCCGCTGTGGGAACCCTGTGGATCCGACCCAATGACGTGCGGTGCGGCTGCATCGCCGTAATCCCTCCAGTCAGCCATTCGAGCTCATTCCAGCACGTAGACCAAGCCGCCGCCAGAAAAGCTAAATGCGATGAACGTATGTTAGCATACCTTCCAAACGCACTCAAAGTAACAAATACTTTAGGGGACCGTCGTAGCTCATTTAAACGAATTACCGTTTCACGATTGATACACCTAATTTATAGCCGTCATTACAACTCTAAAGCTACCCCTCGCTAGAGCTAAAGCTAATTAGCCGTTCATAGCAGGTCGAATAGCACAATCGACGCTAGCTAGCTAACTACCTTGCTAACTAGCAGGTTCTTCCTTGCTAAAATGAATGGCCGACCCGAAGTGGAAGTGTAGCGCCGGCTAACATCCCCATGGTTGATAATTTCATTATAGTTACCGGTGGGTTGTCCTCCCTGAGATTAAACGGAAATAATGTCCTCATTCATCCCGTAAAACGAAGCATTTCATTCGAGTCCAACCAAAAGCTTGGAGGAACTCAAACTCTCATGCAGACCAGCGCGAAAAATACTCACTTCTGATTGGTCGGGAGCAGCGCGACGCTCCAAGCAGTCCTTTCAAAAAAACAAGCGTCGGAAGTAGCTGAGTCTGTTCGGCATCTTTCCGCAACGCTTTCAGAACAGAATAGAACGCCTTTATTATTTATTATTTATTATTAGGTTGCGTAGTACAACCTAATAATAATCTGGTTCTAGTTTTCATCGTTTGTATTGATTACATATATTTATCTGTTCTTGAGATGATGCAATATATTGTCGGTTTCTGACACTTGTGTATCCTTTTTACTGTTCATAAAGTAACGTATGACGAGTCAATTTAAGACAGTATGCAGTATTTATTACCTCGTATTGAATGGAGGTCGATATTCGGCGTTGAGATCGACTGAAATATGATAAAAGGGCAAGTTTCCTGCCGTAGTTGGCAGGGGGGCAAAATGGCCCTGGTGGAATGAGGTGGAGCAGGGGCAACAGGGCGGGCCCGGGGCACACCTGGGCGCAATGGAGTGGACCAGTGGACCACTCCATTCGCCCAGGTAAGGCCCTAGGCCTACCCCGCCGCCCCCGCGCCACCCCCACCCCCACAGCTGGATGCGAACCCAGTCCCTCCGGCTGTGAGTCGGTAACCCTACCGACCACGCCACCGTACAGGTGAGGAGACTCGAGGTATTACTAAAGTCGTACCTGCCAAATAATAAGTTGATATCTCAGACCACAGCGTGTTGTTGTGTTGTTGTGTTGCTGTGTTGCTGTGTTGTTGTGTTGTTGTGTTGTTCTGTGTTGTTGTGTTGTTCTGTGTTGTTGTGTTGTTGTGTTGTGTTGTTGTGTTGTTGTGTTGCTGTGTTGCTGTGTTGTTGTGTTGTTGTGTTGTTCTGTGTTGTTGTGTTGTTCTGTGTTGTGTTGTGTTGTTGTGTTGTTCTGTGTTGTTGTGTTGTTGTGTTGTGTTGTTGTGTTGTTGTGTTGCTGTGTTGTTGTGTTGTTGTGTTGTTGTGTTGTTCTGTGTTGTTGTGTTGTTCTGTGTTGTGTTGTGTTGTTGTGTTGTTGTGTTGTTGTGTTGTTCTGTGTTGTTGTGTTGTTCTGTGTTGTTGTGTTGTTGTGTTGTGTTGTTGTGTTGTCGTGTTGTTCTGTGTTGTTGTGTTGTTCTGTGTTGTTGTGTTGTTCTGTGTTGTTGTGTTGTTCTGTGTTGCTGTGTTCTGTGTTGCTGTGTTGCTGTGTTGTTGTGTTGTTCTGTGTTGTTGTGTTGTTCTGTGTTGTTGTGTTGTTGTGTTGTGTTGTTGTGTTGCTGTGTTGTTGTGTTGTTGTGTTGCTGTGTTGTTGTGTTGTGCTGTGTTGTTGTGTTGTTGTGTTGTTCTGTGTTGTTGTGTTGTTGTGTTGTTCTGTGTTGTTGTGTTGTTCTGTGTTGTTGTGTTGTTCTGTGTTGTTGTGTTGTTGTGTTGTTGTGTTGTTCTGTGTTGTTGTGTTGTTCTGTGTTGTTGTGTTGTTCTGTGTTGTTGTGTTGTTCTGTGTTGTTGTGTTGTTCTGTGTTGCTGTGTTGCTGTGTTGTTGTGTTGTTCTGTGTTGTTGTGTTGTTGTGTTGTGTTGTTGTGTTGCTGTGTTGTTGTGTTGCTGTGTTGTTGTGTTGTTGTGTTGCTGTGTTGTTGTGTTGTGCTGTGTTGTTGTGTTGTTGTGTTGTTGTGTTGTTGTGTTGTTCTGTGTTGTTGTGTTGTTGTGTTGTTGTGTTGTTGTGTTGTTCTGTGTTGCTGTGTTGCTGTGTTGTTGTGTTGTTGTGTTGTTCTGTGTTGTTGTGTTGTTGTGTTGTTCTGTGTTGTTGTGTTGCTGTGTTGTTGTGTTGTTGTGTTGTTGTGTTGTTCTGTGTTGTTGTGTTGTTGTGTTGTTGTGTTGTTGTGTTGTTGTTCTGTGTTGTTGTGTTGTTGTGTTGTTCTGTGTTGCTGTGTTGTTGTGTGTTGTTGTGTTGTTCTGTGTTGTTGTGTTGTTGTGTTGTTGTGTTGTGTTGTTGTGTTGTTGTGTTGTTGTGTTGTTGTGTTGCTGTGTTGCTGTGTTGCTGTGTTGTTGTGTTGTTGTGTTGTTCTGTGTTGTTGTGTTGTTGTGTTGTTGTTCTGTGTTGTTGTGTTGTTCTGTGTTGTGTTGTTCTGTGTTGTTGTGTTGCTGTGTTGCTGTGTTGTTGTGTTGTTGTGTTGTTCTGTGTTGTTGTGTTGTTCTGTGTTGTTGTGTTGTTCTGTGTTGCTGTGTTGCTGTGTTGTTGTGTTGTTCTGTGTTGTTGTGTTGTGTTGTTGTGTTGCTGTGTTGTTGTGTTGCTGTGTTGTTGTGTTGTTGTGTTGCTGTGTTGTTGTGTTGTGCTGTGTTGTTGTGTTGTTGTGTTGTTGTGTTGTTCTGTGTTGTTCTGTGTTGCTGTGTTGTTCTGTGTTGTTATGTTGTTGTGTTGTTGTGTTGTGTTGTTGTGTTGTTGTGTTGTTCTGTGTTGTTGTGTTGCTGTGTTGTTGTGTTGTTGTGTTGTTGTGTTGTTCTGTGTTGTTGTGTTGTTGTGTTGTTCTGTGTTGTTGTGTTGCTGTGTTGTTGTGTTGTTGTGTTGTTGTGTTGTGTTGTTGTGTTGTTCTGTGTTGTTGTGTTGTTGTGTTGTTGTGTTGTTGTTCTGTGTTGTTGTGTTGCTGTGTTGTTGTGTTGTTGTGTTGTTGTGTTGTGTTGTTGTGTTGTTCTGTGTTGTTGTGTTGTTGTGTTGTTGTTCTGTGTTGTTGTGTTGTTGTGTTGTTCTGTGTTGCTGTGTTGTTGTGTGTTGTTGTGTTGTTCTGTGTTGTTGTGTTGTTGTGTTGTGTTGTTGTGTTGTTCTGTGTTGTTGTGTTGCTGTGTTGTTGTGTTGTTGTGTTGTTCTGTGTTGTTGTGTTGTTGTGTTGTTGTGTTGTTCTGTGTTGTGTTGTTCTGTGTTGTTGTGTTGTTGTGTTGTTCTGTGTTGTGTTGTTCTGTGTTGCTGTGTTGCTGTGTTGTGTTGTGTTGTTGTGTTGTTCTGTGTTGCTGTGTTGCTGTGTTGCTATGTTGTTGTGTTGTTGTGTTGTGTTGTTCTGTGTTGTTGTGTTGTTCTGTGTTGTTGTGTTGTTGTGTTGTTGTGTTGTTCTGTGTTGTTGTGTTGCTGTGTTGTTATGTTGTTGTGTTGTTCTGTGTTGTTGTGTTGTTGTGTTGTGTTGTTGTGTTGTGTTGTTGTGTTGTTCTGTGTTGTTGTGTTGTTGTGTTGTTGTGTTGTTGTGTTGTTGTTCTGTGTTGTTGTGTTGTTGTGTTGTTCTGTGTTGCTGTGTTGTTGTGTGTTGTTGTGTTGTTCTGTGTTGTTGTGTTGTTGTGTTGTTGTGTTGTGTTGTTGTGTTGTTGTGTTGTTCTGTGTTGTTGTGTTGCTGTGTTGCTGTGTTGTTGTGTTGTTCTGTGTTGTTGTGTTGTTGTGTTGTTGTGTTGTTCTGTGTTGTGTTGTTCTGTGTTGCTGTGTTGCTGTGTTGTTGTGTGTTGTTGTGTTGTTGTGTTGTTCTGTTGTTCTGTGTTGCTGTGTTGTTGTGTTGCTATGTTGTTGTGTTGTTGTGTTGTGCTTTTTCCTTTTGTGTTACGTGGAGTGGGCGTGTCTCAGACCAGGTGACGTCGTACTGGATTCTAAACCAGTGCCTCTGGTCTAAAGTAATCAATGCTACTGTCTATTGATCCTAACGTCTGACGGGGTAACCTCTAGGTGGTGCAGTGGGTAGTGCACTTGACTCCCTGCTAGGAGGTCCTGGGTTCAAACCGAGGCGTGCAGCGTTCAGGTTCTTCACCAGAATCTGAGCTTTGTTGTTTGCTCCTCTGCAGCTGCATTGGATCAGCTGATTGATCCGGTCGTTCTTATTGGATCAGCTGATTGATCCGGTCGTTCTTATTGGATCAGCTGATTGATCCGGTCGTTCTTATTGGATCAGCTGATTGATCCGGTCGTTCTTATTGGATCAGCTGATTGATCCGGTCGTTCTTATTGGATCAGCTGATTGATCCAGTCGTTCTTATTGGATCAGCTGATTGATCTGGCGTTCTTATTGGATCAGCTGATTGATCCAGCGTTCTTATTGGATCAGCTGATTGATACAGCGTTCTTATTGGATCAGCTGATTGATCCGGCGTTCTTATTGGATCAGCTGATTGATCCAGCGTTCTTATTGGATCAGCTGATTGATCCAGCGTTCTTATTGGATCAGCTGATTGATCCGGTCGTTCTTATTGGATCAGCTGATTGATCCGGTCGTTCTTCCCCTCTGCTGGAGAGAGACTGAGTTTGGGTGTGAGAGGCGTTGTGTGTGTGACACTCCGTTCATGTCACTGTGTGTAGTTGTGATGGTGAGATGAAGCCTAAACTACAGCCTGCCTCCGCATTCGGCCCCTAAATGTTTAGCCCCCCCCCCCCCCAGCCATCATCACACTTTTCCTCCAAACTGGCCCCGGCCCTCCATCAGAGAAGGAAAAAGTGATGTGGCCCTCACAGGAAGAAGTTTGGGGACCCCTGGTCTATAGTTTGCATGGTTCCCCTGTCTGCGTGGGTTCCTTCCTGGTTCTCCGGCTTCCTCCCACCACCAAAAACATGCAATTCAGGTGAATTGGTTACACGAAATAAATTGTGAGTGTGAGTGAATGATTGTCTGTCTATGCCCTGCGATGAACTGGCGGATTGTCTCTCACCCGTAGACTGCTGGGATAAACTACAGTCGATCCCGGATTTCTGAATTAAAAAAAATGAATCAATGAGTATTTATAAATATATATATATTCTCCAGACTTTTAAGTAAGACCATGAGCGTGTTGCTTTGAATACAAGGCTCAGAGGATACCAACTCGGAAATAGATGCTTTTATTCTATGAATAGAACGGAAGATCGTCGCGGACACGCAATGCGTCGTGACGTCAGTCGGGAGCTTGCCCAGAGTCGCTGTCATCCTCGAAGGGAAGGGGAGGAAATGGAAGGACATGTGTGGGGAGCTGCGTCTCATGACGTGCAGTAATACGTGCGTTCTAACTTGATACAAGGATACAAGGATTTATTTTATACGTAAACGGCGTTTCTGTTCCTTTCGTCTCGAGTTCTGTAATATATGGTGGCTAGCCAGCCCGCTAGCTTGCTAGTAGCTTACGTATTCCGAACGGAGGGTAGCGTTCCGCATGGCGTTCGTCCTGTTTACGAGGTCTCGGGCACCTCTGATGAAAACGTCCAGGTCGCTGAGGAGCGACTTGAGAAAAGGTATGGTGTGATGCGGTTGTGTAACGTAATATATCTGTTTATTAATGGCGATGAGATGAAGCTAGCAACATCTAGAAGAGTCTTTACAAAGGCAAGTGGTCCTGTTTGGCTCCACCCTCTATGGTAGTCTGAGAAGATGCCCGTTAGAATGTCAATGTACAGATGGGAATGTTTTTTTGTTTTTTTTATCTAGCAACTAGAACATTTCCTTATTTAAATAAAATACAAGGCAACATATTTGTCTTGGGGATGATGATTTCGGCGCCCTGAGGGAAATACACTGTTTTACAGTATAATTATGTCTACTGTTCAGAACCTGCATTTGGGAATGCTGAACCGCAGGAATAACGATGTTACTAACATTGTTATTAGGACTACTACTAAAAATGTGCATGCCAATGTGCTGCAGTCTGTCTCACCGTTACCTACATGGATCGCTAGATTTGAAATGCTTTAATGCTTTAATTAAATCTTCTAGGGTACTTTGTGAATACAACATTATTACTTGAGTATAAATGATTATCCAAGTTGTTTGGCAGTTTAATCTAGTTTATTGTTTGAGGAGACAAAAGCCCGGAGGAAATGCTTCGGCAGAGTGGAGTGGCTTACACAGCCCAGGTGAGTTTTGTCAGGCCAGGTGAACTAGTGTTTCTAGGTTCTTCCTGCTGTTCAACAGTTACTTGCTGTTGAGCAACAAAGGTGACATTATTCCAGTGAAGCGAGTGAACTCCACAACCTCCTGGCTGTCCGCCACAGGCTGCCGTGTTCAGGCCTGGTTGGATTCACAGCAGCAGGCCATGTGAGAGCGAGTGGGAGGGTGTGGTTAGGTCCTGTGCCCTGAGATGATTGGTTAGGGTTAGGGTAAACTTCCTCCACCTAGTGTCTCCAGCGTGTCCTAGGTCTTCCCCCGGGGAACTTACCTGGAACACCTTTATTATAGATTAATCTACTGGTATTACATCAAAACACAACAATGATCGATTGATCAAAAAACTAAAAGCCAACTTTAAAAACCTCATATAGAGACAAAGTAGTTTATTTATCATTGAGTGTCTCTAATGTCAACCAATCTCAGTTAGCCGAAGCCCAAAGGGAAAGTTGCTTTTGTCCAACCAAGGGTCCAAAACTAGAAGACTCACTTAATGGTAATATGAAGGACAAAGATGGCAACCCATTCTGACATTTTAGGTGCTGCAAACAGAACATGTTGAGTTTTCTATTCAGTTAATCGTCACAGACTGTTTGTGTCCCTCCCCATCTATTGTCTTATTATCTTAACACAGCTGCTCATTCTTTTCTTATTCTTCTTTTCAGGGAAAATACAAGACGGTCTTTGTTTCACGTGCACGGCGCTCAGGCTCTCCAGTCCAAAGTAACCCAACAAAATGTTCTAAAAATGAGTTGGATAGTATAAACATTTTAAGTAAGGCAGTAGAATGTTGAATCATTGTCACAAGTCCTGAAACATTGTGAGAAGATGTTAAAGAATTTTCAACCAAGCATTTAAAATGAAGCCAGTTTCTGAGGACGAGGTGTCTGAAACTCTCCATCCTGTTGTCTCCTTAGACACGATGGGCTCCGCAGGTGGTCCCCGTCCTCGCCCTCCCTCCCCTTGTCCGATGGCTATTTGGGCCCCTGCCAGGCTCTGGAATCTCAGCGGCCCTCTTGTGCTTTAATGTGGGGGTCCTCGCCTTCACCCTACCCTGCAATCACAACAGGTGCCAAATGGGCAATAGCAGAACGACGTGGTATCCCTGGTGTTCGGTGGATACACACCTCGAGGAGAAGATGGGATGACTCCAAGGTGGAGAAGTCGCTGCGTTCATTAAAGGACAAGAAGAAGAAGCTGGAGGAAGGAGGGCCGGTGTACAGCCCGACTCTGGATGCAGAGCCCGTGAGGAGGACCCTCAGGCAGTGGGTTCTAGATGAAATCAAGCACTACTACCACGGCTTCCGGCTGCTGTGGATCGACACCACCATTGCAGGTCGAATGCTGTGGGGGGTGCTGAACGGACACACCCTATCCCGCCGTGAGAGGAGACAGGTGAGGTCTAAAGATTTCAGCTCAAATTAACACAGAATTCCAAATACAAGTTTTCTAAAGACGGGTTCAAAATCCCTCCACAAATCTTCCCGTTGTTTGTGGAGCAGGTAGCCTGCTTGAATCTCGAGGTCAGAGGTGACTGAAATGGATTTCAGAGCAACGGCCCAAACGGCTTGTGCCTTAATGTCCACGGCTTCCCAATGTTAATAGGATTAATTATGGAAACTGGCTGCACTCTGAGTGTTTTCTCAACAGACGCTTCATTAAGGGTGCTTTCCCACTGCACCAAGAGGACTCGGTTCCTTTGGGAGCAAATTCCTGCATTTATAATTAGTTGAAAGGTCTGCGTTCACACTGATTTCTTCACGAAACGAACTTTCGGAGCAGCGTTGCGTGCCTGTCGATTGGACAACGTAGAAGGGGAAGTCCCGCCCTCTCCCGTGTTTGTTCTGGTTTTGAGTGCTCCAGTTCCGGCTGCTCGTTCACGGAGGGGGAGCTCATTTTGTTCTGACCCAAATCATAAATGTGACACGACGCTCGTCGTTTCTAACAAAGACAAAGTCGCTGTGGATCCGTAAAGTCTCCGGCTCAGTTCACAACAACGTTCTCATTTAACGACGACTCGTAGTCACGACGGGCTTTCTGAATGCAGAAGCATGCGTTTATTACGTACGCAATATACGTGTCTATATATAAAAACAATTCATTTTCAAGGTCACCCCAGCGTTTCTAAGGGCGAGAGACGGGATATCAACCGGCGTCGTCGCCAGCGCAAAATGGTGGCCAAGTTCAATCAATGGCGTTTGGTTTAACAACGAAACAAGTTTTTATTTATACCAGCTGTATTTGAACATCGGGCTGCTCCCTGCTGGTGGCCCACGGGAACTGCAGCCCGTTGGGTATGAATGGAACTTCACAAGCAGGCTCCCATATAAACGTGAACATAGATCACAGTTTTTCCAAATTCCGTTTGCCGCTTTTAAAAGAGTCTTTGTTGTTCTTCGCCATTGTGTATTTTCCAGATTCCGCAGTCGACAGTCCTGATTCCATCTTTTTCCAAACTGTTTCCGTAGTTCCTGAGAACGTGTGCCGACGTCTTCAGACTTCTTCCCTTCCTGGTGTTCATCATTGTCCCTTTCATGGAGTTCCTGCTTCCCGTAGCTCTGAAGCTGTTCCCCAACATGCTGCCGTCGACCTTTGAGACACAATCAAAGAAGGTGATTGCAGGCGTTGAGATTACAGACTGCATGATATGGTTTTAGATGCACTGAAGGCTACGGCTGTGACTTCTTCGATTGATCAAGCTGAAGCTAATCAGATATCACTCAGTGCATGTTAAAGGTTCTAGTGTGTTTTTGCAAAATTAGAATTACTCCCAAACTGATCTGAGGATCAGAATGAAATGTGAATCCTCCTGTGGCTTGAACTTTGACCCAGCATCCCGGTGAAGTTACTGGCTGTTATCTCACCCGCGCTGGGGTTAATCCTAATTACAGTCTGATGCACAGCATAATAAGATCCACACATTGTTCTGCACTTTTGTCAGAGCTTCTAATTATGCAATATAAATGTTCTTGCATTAAAAAAAAAAGCATTTTGTTTGTTTTTCAATTTTCTTTGGAATAAGAGCACCAATTTGATCATTGTAAAACACAGAATGTATTAGTGAATCTCTGTACAAATATCCTCAACGTGTGAAATGCACATGATACACATTGCTTTTAATAATATGCTTACATGATGTGCTGTAAATCTTTACCAATTGATATTATAGACAAATAGCCCTTCTGCGTCACATGTTTAATAGTTGTTTGTAATTCCATTTTAGGAGGAACGGTTAAAAACGGAGTTGAGAGTCAAACTGGAGATGGCAAAGTTCTTACAGGACACCATTGAGGAAATCGCTCTGCGCAACAAAGCAGCGCAGGGCAACGTGACAGAAGAGTTTTCCACTTTCTTCCAGAAGGTTGGTGTCATGAAATGACCGGAAACCTTCCCGTTACTGCCCCCTGGTGGTGGAAAACACATACAAGAGTAAACAAAATAGAGTCAATATTTCATGTGGGACTTGGCTGCCAAGTATAAAGTGCCATATAAATCAAATCTATTATTATTATGTCCTTGAGGAAACATGGGCATAACTCTGTGAAACAAAAGATTAAAATGTTAACAAGGCCTCTTGTGTTCCAGATTTTAGCATACCTGCTTCATCCAGAAGGATCTCATAGGTCTTAAATTTCTGATCTCCACAGATCCGAGACTCTGGGGAACGTCCCAGCAACGAGCAGATCTTGAAGTTTTCTAAACTTTTTGAGGATGAGCTGACTCTGGACAACCTGACCCGGCCTCAGCTGGTGGCTCTCTGCCGTCTCCTGGAGCTCCAGTCCATTGGAACAAACAACTTCCTCCGCTTCCAGCTCATCATGAAGCTGAGGGCCATCCGAGCAGATGACAAGGTCTGAACCTCTAGTCGATGCTCTCTTGAACTTGTATCTACAAAGGCGCTGATCGAAACAGAACAGTCAAGATTTGTTTTATGGTTGCCGTAAAATATGAAGTTATGAAATGACATTTCCCTCATTGCTCTCTAACCCTGCGTGTAAATGAACCTCAGCTGATCGCTGAGGAAGGAGTGGCGAGTCTCAGCGTGAACGAGGTGCAGGCAGCCTGTCGAGTCAGAGGGATGAGATCTATGGGAGTCACAGAAGAAAGACTGAGGGAGCAACTCAGTCAGGTAACAGCAGCAGGAGGAGAGGAGCACACGTTCAAGGTCGATCTCCGGCTCAGCGTTGTCCTGAAGGCTTCCAACATTTTTCAGATTTACCCCGATCACCTGTCCCTCACATTTGTATAACTCAGATCCGGTTCAGTTGTTTTCTCTCGGTAACCAAGTACTGAAATGGTGCCTTTTGCTATTAATGGGTGTTTTTCCTGCTTCCATGGTTACACGTTGAACTTAGACTCTCAGCGAGAGGCATTTCTCTCAGATGAAGGCTTTAGGAACATGATTCAAATGATATGTAGCCGTACTGGAGAACCAAAATATTTTGTGCATTCAGCAAGAATAGCGCTAAACGGGGGCAACGTGAAGAACCTCTATCCGACACCAGATCATTTCATGCTCATCTGCAAACCGTTTTCATGTCAGCACCTATAGAGTGACGCCTAAACTTCAACGCTTCGCCCTGAGGAGTGTTCTTCTATTGTTTGGTCTCATATTGGTCTTCTGCCGTTGTAGTGGTTGGAGCTGCATCTCAACCAGCAGATCCCCACGTCCCTGCTGCTGCTGTCCAGAGCCATGTACCTCCCCGACACGCTGTCCCCCGCCGACCAGCTGAAGACCACCCTGCAGACGCTGCCTGAGATGGTGGTATGTGACGACGTTGGACATTTCAAATGAGAAAAGCTGCGGAGCCATCTGTTCTCGCTCCCTTCTCTCCAGACAAAAGAGGCTCAGATGATGGTGGCCGAGATGGAGCTCTCCAAAGTGGATAATAAGACCAAGGTGGAGACCACGCTGCAGGAGGAGGCAGCCATATGCCAGGACAACAAGGAACGAGAGATGGAGAGGTTGGCGGACGCTGCGGAGAAAGCTGCAAGGGTAACAGCTGTTAGCATTTTTTATCGGTCCAGAGTATCTTTCAGTTCCTTGAACAGAACTCCGTCTGTTCGTGCGCTTTGCTCCGCTGCAGGAGGAAGAGCTGGAGTGTAAGGCGGCGCTAGCTAAAGCTGAAGCGGCTTCTTATCCGGAGACTCTGAGGGATGCTGCGCCTGTCGTAGACGGAGTCAAGGTAACTAAAGCCTGTCAGAATACCCCACGAGACCAGGCTTCCCTGGTGTGGTTCACAATTTAACATCTGAAATAACACGGAGTGCTAACAGACAACATTCTTGTGTGTTCTTGTTCATCGTTCACCTTTGGCCTACTTGTAATTTGACCGCTTCTGTGCCGCGCAGTTTGGACAGTGGCAGAAATTCCTACGCTTCCAGGTTAGGTTTAATGATGTCTCCTCCCAAATGACCCCTACAGCCATAACCTTTGACCTCTGCACACACAGCATCCTCCTCTTAGCGGACTCGCATGAGGGTTAAACAGCACTTGCATATCATTTTGGCATTTGTACAATGACTTCAGAGAGCATGATAATATGAATGAACAGAAATAACCTTCAGATATAAGGCTTGAGATGAATGTTGACATATTTAGCGGAGGATGTTTCACCACATGTGAAATGTTGTCATCTATTTTTGTAGAATTAAAGAAATGTATTGGACAAACCATTTCCTCACTTGAGAGGAAAAGTCCTGCTCTGAATGATAGAAATGCTACGTATAATATGCACTTTTGGTTTGACCCACATCCTTCCCTTTTCTGCGTGAATCCTTTCAGGCTGACCAGTCGGAATCTTTCCCAACATAACTAACAGCCTTCGTAGTTCCACACGGCTCTCTTCCTCACCTGGTCACCTGTCTTTGGGTTATTCACAGCATCCATCCTTTCCTTTGTTCAGGCACTTCTCCCAGAGCTCCATTTACTATTCGTTGATGCTAAATCATCTTTTTAATCACACGTTTGTGTTGCAGGGTGAGGAGATTACCAAGGAGGAGATCGACCTGCTGAGTGATGCGTGCACAAAGCTGAAGGAGCAGAAGAAGCTATTGACTCTGGAGAAAGAGGAGCTTGAAGAACTGAAGGATGACGTCCAGGAATACAACGAGGTGCCCGTCTTAATGACCTTTCTCGTTTTCATGGTAAAACAGACAAACAAATCTACTGCCGTTTGATTAGCGTGTCAAAAGAAATGTGAAAATCAGTGAAAATAGTGGAACTCTGTAGTCACGGCGACGACCGGTACCCCAAACGACTGGACCGGTGTTTGGTTCATTCCCTTCCCTAAACCAAAAAGCAACGATGAGGAAGGTCTGTGTTGGATGACGCGTTGCAGAAGAACACACATTTAGAACAAAGCCAATTACTGCCATTCAAATCCTGTTTTATTTTGTATTCATGTGTGTTTTCCAGGATCTGGAGGAAATTAAGAAGGAGCTTTCAAAGACGGGCCAGGAGAAGGCATTAGAGGAGTCGAAGGCTAGCCAGCGTCTGTCAAAGAGAGTAAACCGTATGATTGGTCGTATCGACAAGATCATAGTGGAGCTGGAGAAGGACAAGGTCATCCTGGATGGACAGATGGATAGTGGGACCAGCCCGCCTGTTGGGTAAGAGCTGAACGTTCTTTCTGACCCCCCCCCTCTGCTTTCTGTGGTGACTCACTGGACAGCACCCAGAATTCAACCGCCAAATCCCAGCTCACCAAAATCTCAGGAGAAATTCCAGTGTCAACATAGAGAAGGACAAACATCAAGCTCTGCCATTTAAGACCCAATTAATCCAGTCACAGAGCAATGTGACCCAATTAATCCTAAAGTCAGAGCAATGTGACCCAATTAATCCTAAAGTCAGAGCAATGTGACCCAATTAATCCTAAAGTCAGAGCGATGCGACTTAATGTTTGACCAAATCTCGGCTTGCTGTCAGCAGACAATAATCTGGGGAGCTCAGGAGAGGCTGAACGCAGCATGTCGGTCCACTACTTTGAGTTTTATACCGTTTCCTGTATGCAGTCTGTCCTACGCCTTCAGGGAGAACCTGATCAGCATCGACGAGCTGATCGGCATCATGCGGCACATCCAGAACATTCCAGAGCACAAGCTGCAGAGCATCGCCGAGGCGCTCGACGACAACAGGGATGGGAAGATCGACATCGACGACGTCATCAAGGTGGGATCTTTAGACCAATAAGGATGAGTATTGTTAGACATTGTGTTTGCTTTAGTTGTCTAATCCATATTTGATCATCTCAGTGGATGCTTCTTAGCGTGAGCCTTACAACCCTACCGATCTGTGGCCACAAGCGGAGCGCACGCTTCGGTTCTTTCCGTGTTGTGATCGTAAGGGCTTTAGCTGATTGTGTCTTTACCTACCTCAGGTGGTGGAGCTCATCGACAAGGAGGACGTGGACATCTCCACCTCCCAGGTGGCTGACATCATGGCGATGCTGCAGAAAGAGGAGAAGCTGATCGAGAAGGAGAAAGCCAAAGAGAAGGTGGAGAAGGAAAAGGCAGCCACATTCAACAGCTAATTCTGTTCCTATAAGGCTTAAGACAAAAATAAAAGACCACAAAGTTGTTACCTGATCACACAACCCCCGAGAGGGAGGGGGGTTCACGAGGTAACGGCTCAACGCATTTTACCACAACAACTTTTAAAGGCTTGCTTTCTTTCAAACGCTCAGGATCTACGAGGAACCTTTATTTGCCATTCTTTCACTCCTCTGGACTGACTGGGCTTTTCCTGCTGCTGTTTGGTTCTGTGTAATCCCACCTGCAGCGTCACGTTTCATTTCACTCGTCTTTGCCCGGTGGAATGTCATGATCCGTTCTTAGATTTGTACATCCATCATTCTGCTGTACGTAAAGTTCTTTTTACTCTGCAGTCTTCTTGGACTGGCTGATAAATCTTGAAATGGTGGCTGCAGCTAAATATAGAGATTAGTTCATAAACGCCACAACGTGTTTGTCAGTTTACGCGTGCTATACAAATATTCATTGTCACAGTAAAGAAATCCAAACTTTATGTTCATCATTCCCCCGAACAAAATTGAAAGCCAGAATGTGTGATGTAAACGTGTTTGATATTTATCCAGAAGCCAAAGACTAGTTAGCGACATTTACATTCATATTCAAACTCACCTTACTGTCATTTGATTTTTACATAATAAACTATTTGTGTCCATTCCTGTTCTGAGCAGGAGACTGAACAGGGTCATTTATTAGAAACAATGCTGGCTGCCGTGTGGCAGGCCTGGGAGGAAGCGAGTTTAGATCAGTCGTTTATCGGAAGGCAAACCCGTCTCTAGCCGGGTTCTGCCTTTTAGTGACTTACAAAGATAGTCCAGACTGGTCAGGTGACGACGTGGCTGATCTGGTGCTCACTGCGGGAGTAGGTGTGTGTTGGGGTTTGCACACACACACGCCGAATACAGCCTCAGTAGAGTAGGTTACCATGACGACGACACCAGCCGTCCTCAAAGTTCCTCATCAAGTATGAGGAGACGAGTTGTACATCTTGTGTGAAAGTAGAACAGGCATCATGTAACGTTGGAACGGCAGAGCTCTCCCGCGTTGGTGTGGGAGTCGATCGGAAGACTGATAAATCAATGCTTCCCCTTTTGAATTGTTTTTGCACTCAACCCTTTTCTTTCCAGAAGCAGGAATAATTTGCTGAATACAGAAAAGCAGGTGGAGGTGAGACTGAAAGCGGGACGCAAACCTCTAACATTC